>NC_081530.1:36545939-36578439 GCF_030273125.1 Centropristis striata | reverse complement strand
AAATGTAAAAAGTTAAGTTAGTATAAAGAAAACTGACATTAGCATAAAAAAGTATTGTTAGCAGCCAATGAATTAATGTTAGCTTAAAGAAAAGTAAACGTTAACATTAAGAATGGTAATGTAAGCATAAGACACTAGTAACTGTATAAAGAATTAAAGTTATTTTACCATAAGAAAGTAATGTTTGCATAAAAACCTCAAAAGTAATGTTTTGATTTCAAGCAGTAAACAGGAAAAATACTGTTAGCATGAAAAAAAGTCAGGTTAGCTTAAAAAAAAGTATTGTTGGCAACCAATAAATTAATATTAGTGTAAAGAAAAGTAAAGGTTTACATTAGGGACGGTAACGTGATTCATTTAAAAGTTATTTTACAATAATAAAGTAATGTAAAATATAAAAAGTTAAGCTAGTATAAAAAACTCACGTTAGCTTAAAAAAAGTATTGTTAGCAACCAATAAATGAACGTTAGCGCAAAGAAAAATAAACGTTTACATTAGTATAAAGAATGTAAAAGTTGTTTTACAATAATAAAGTAATGTTAGCATAAAAATGTAAAAAGTTAAGCTAGTATAAAGAAAATTCACGTTAGCATAAAAAAGTATTGTTAGCAGCCAATAAATGTACGTTAGTTTAAAGGAAACTAAACGTTAACATTAAGAAAAGTAACATTAGCATAAAAAAATTAAAAGTACCAGTAGAAAGAATTTAAAAGTAATTAGACCATAAAAAATACTGTTAGCATGAAGAAAAGTCACGTTAGCTTAAAACAGTATTGTTAGCAACCAAAAAAATTAATATTAGCATAAAGAAAAGTAAATATTAACATTAAGAAATGTAAGGTTACCATACAAAATCTAAAAGTAACAGTTTAAAGAATTTAAAAGTTATTTTACCATTAAAAAAAGTTTATTTAGTATAAAGAAAACTCACGTTAGCAACCAATAAATGAACTTTAGTGTAAAAAAAGCAAATGCTAACATTAAGAAAGGTAACGTAAAAGAATTTAAAAATTTAAAAAGTTTAGTACCATACAAAATCTAAAAGTAACAGTTTAAAGAATTTAAAAGTTATTTTACCATAAAAAAGTAATGTTAGCATAAAAATTTAAGAAAGTTAAGTTTACATTAAAAACTCACGTTAGCATAAAAAAGTATTGTTAGCAGCCAATAAATGAAAGTTAGCATAAGGGAAAGTAAATATTAACATTAAGAAAAGTAACGTTAGCATAAATGTTTTTTAAAGTAACAGTTATTTTGCCATAAAAAAATACTGTTAGCATGAAGATAAATAAATGTTAACATTAAGAAAGGTAACGTTAGCATAAAAAAAGGAAAAATAACAGGTTAGCATTTTCAACCAATAAATGAACGTTCGCATAAAGGAAAGTAAATATTAAAATTAAAAAAGGTAACATTAGCATAAAAAATCTTAAAGTAACATTTTAAAGAATTTAAAAGTTATTTTATCATAAAAAACTATGTTAGCATAAAAATGTAAAAAGTAAAAATTCACGTTAGCATATAAAAGTATTGTTAGCAACCAATAAGTTAATATTAGCATAAATTTAAGTAAACGTTTACATCAAGAATGGTAATATAAAAAAAATCTGTAACAGTACAGAGAATCTAAATGACATTTTACCATAAAAAAGTAAAACATTAAGCAGTGTTAGCATAAAAAATAAAAAGTAATGTTATTTACGTATGTTAACATTTAGCTTTTTCTTGTATATTATTGTTTAGTTTAGTTCTGTGATGTTTCTCTGTGTTGTATGATGTTTAAATATTGTTTGTATTTAACTTATTATTCTTGAGTGCTTTGACAGGAACATATTTAAAATAATTACTATTGGTAGCGTGTTAGCATGCTGATTAGCGTTTAGCTCTGTGATCTCAGTGTTGTTTTCTCTCATCAGTTCTGCAGATCAACATGTCAGCGATGAGAAATCAGTTATTTCAACACCGTTTCCTCTTCCTCCTGTCCGTCATGCTTCCTGTTAACCTCCTGCTAGCTTACTCACTGAAGAACTGCTCCGTCAGTTATTCTAATAATGTAACTCGGGTCGAGTGTTCAGGTCGTGACCTCGCTGCGGTTCCTCATGACGTTCCCAAAGACGCAGTTTCTCTAAACCTCGGCTCAAACCACATTTTAAAGATAAAACGGACCGATTTGAGCAGATTATTGAAGCTTGAATATTTACAAATTGGAAATAACTGGATTTTGCGTATAGATGATGGAGCTTTTGCCGACTTGGAGTTAAAACAACTGGACCTGAGCTCAAACAGTATCAGAAACCTGACGGACAACATGTTTCAGGGACTTGGGAAATTAACTAATTTGTCTCTGGAGAGGAACCAGATCTCGGACATCTCGCCGCTCGCCTTCCGCTCCCTGATCAGCTTAGAGCAGCTAATTCTGACCAACAACCACCTGCACCGGATGACAGATCTTGTGCCGATCTTACAGCTACCAAACTTAAACAATCTGATCCTCGACTTTAACAAGTTTGTCTCTTTTCAGACGGACGACCTGCCTCTTAACAAATCGAACCTCCGGATGTTGAGCATGTTCGGGGGTCGACTGACCAAGTTCAGCATCACCAGAGACGTGTTTCCTCGTCTTCAGTCCGTCAGTTTAACGGCAGTTGACGGCTTTGAGTGGGACGTACCGGAGCCGGAGTTCCTGCGGAGCCTCAACACTCTGCGGTTGAATGAATCGGACGTTAGTTGCGGGACGTATCGAGAGATGCTGACGAGTCTTCGCTCAGTGAAGGAACTGTCGCTGAGCTTTGTGAAGAATCAGCGAGACAGACATCTGGTGTCCATCGCCTGCCAAACTCCGGCTCTGACAAGTCTTGATTTGAGCGGAAATTACTTTGTCAGCATAAACAGAACACTTCTGCTGTCCTGCTCTCAACTTACTGATCTGGATTTATCCAATAATCACCTGGAAGAGCTGGAAGAGCTTTCACTCAGATCCATGATGAAGCTCAGACGTCTAGACTTAAGAGAGAACTGGCTGTCCAGAGTCCCGCTGGGCGTCGGCGGCGTCTCAACACTTAAGATCCTGGATCTGAGCGTGAACGCCATCAGCGCGTTGGGCTGCTCCGACTTTAGAAAACTGACAAGGTTAGAAAAACTCTTTCTCAACCACAATCGCATTGCAACACTCAAGGGGTGTGTTTTTCGAAATCTGAATGAGTTGAAAGTTCTAAATGTTGGAGAAAACGGAGTTCATACGCTCACTGATTTCTTCAAAGTCAATTTAAAGAAACTAAAAGTTTTGGATTTGACCAGGAATACTTTGAAGCACATCAAAACAGGCGACTTCAGGAACCTCCACTCCCTCCGCTCGTTGTACTTGGAATCAAATACATTTTACGTGACTCAAAAACGAGCTTTTGAAGGACTGAACAGCCTTAAAACTCTTGTTGTTACACCGTTTTTTTACAACATGTCTTACAGAGGGATTTTTAGAGAACTACATCAACTAAAAAGACTTAAACTTCATCTCACGTCGTTGTTAGAGTTCGTTTTTTTTTTGCAGAACGGATGAGAGGAGAGTAAAATCCTTTTGACTATTTATTTAAAACAATAATGAAAGAGTAAATGATGTACATCGACCTTCTCTGTTCAGAAATCACAGGCTGCAAAGCAGTTAGCTGTAACCACCTCCCAGAAAAAGGATCCCTAACTTACTTTTACACAGAGTTTTATAATATGAATGTGCAATTATCTGATTGGTCAAAAACTGTTGGGGCAGCACCATGGTTTAGACTCGGCCCGCCCATTACGTAGGCACGCAGGCTAGTCCTAGCCTCTTGGTGCTTCAGCTTCCGGTCAGCGCCCTGTGGAAGGAAAAAAGCTAACAGCACACTATTGTATCTTGTCTAGTGTTTGTCAGTATCTATCTCCACCTGGGCCCGTGGCCTTGAATTGGAGCACAAAGTGCTTCAGTTTTTTATCTGCTTGCCCTCAAAATATGTGGCGATGTGCAAAGCGTTATCAGTGTGTCCTTTCTTTCGATACTCCTTATTTCTGTGTGCTGTGCCTGGCATACAAATGTGTTTTATAAATGTGTCTAAGCAGCATTCTTGCTAAAAGTCATAATGTGATTATTGCTATTTTTTATTAATCCCTAACATCGTCATATAAATGTTCTCTTCAAAAGACTGAAACACAGTTTTCAGTTTTTCCGTTACCTTTCCTGAAGAGCCTTCAAATTAAAAGTTACGATTGGCGTCATGAAATCTCTCCAGATTTCCTAAACGGTCTGAAGTCTTTGGAGGACTTTGCAGCAGAGAAATTCTTCGTAGAATCACCTCATCGAGACTCGTTTAAATACACTCCTCACCTGACGAGTCTTCAGATAACACAGAGTAAACTACAAGACTTCAACCCTGAACTGTTTCAGCCGATCCCAAACCTGCAGACTCTTAATATTTCCAATAACAAGCTCAGATCTTTAGATTTTCTGAGGCAGGTCAAGCTCTCTGCTCTCACCCGGTTAACTCTGAGAGACAATGAGATCACAGTGATCGACGAGTCCGTCTTCCAGTCTCTCCCTGCTCTAACATACCTGGACCTGTCCGGTAACCCTTTCACTTGTGACTGCTCCAACGCCGGATTCATCCAGTGGGCGAAGAACAACAACCAAACTCTGGTTGATAACGGACATCAGTACGACTGTGCCTTTCCTGCGGCTCAACGGGGGAGAAAGCTGCTGGACTTTGACGTCCAGTCCTGTTGGACAGACTATGGCTTCCTCTGCTTTGTTTCCAGCACCTGTCTGACTTTACTCACTCTCCTCACGTCCTTCACCTACCACTTCCTGAGGTGGCAGCTGGCCTACACCTTCCACCTCTTCCTGGCCTTCCTCTACGACAGCAGGAAGAGGAAGAAGGGCGCCGCTCATCAGTACGACGCCTTCATCTCCTACAACGTTCACGACGAGGCCTGGGTCTACAGGGAGATGCTTCCTGTGCTGGAAGGAGAGCAGGGCTGGAGACTGTGTCTGCACCACCGAGACTTCCAACCAGGTAAACACTGAGTACACCTGTACCTGTTCCAACCAGGTCAACACTGAGTACACCTGTACCTGTTCCAACCAGGTCAACACTGAGTACACCTGTACCTGTTCCAACCAGGTAAACACTGAGTACACCTGTACCTGTTCCAACCAGCTAAACACTGAGTACACCTGTACCTGTTCCAACCAGGTAAACACTGAGTACACCTGTAGCTGTTCCAACCAGGTAAACACTGAGTACACCTGTACCTGTTCCAACCAGGTAAACACTGAGTACACCTGTACCTGTTCCAACCAGGTAAACACTGAGTACACCTGTACCTGTTCCAACCAGGTATGATTCATTTTTATCAACTGTGGCTAGCGAGTTTACTGTGCTCCTGTTGGCTCCATTGTTTGGTTTATTTAATGTCTTTACCACCAGTTGCTGAGCTCCCTGTGTCTCCTGTCGTCTCTCAGGTAAGCCCATCGTGGAGAACATCACAGACGCCATCTACGGCAGCAGGAAGACCATCTGTGTGATCAGCCGGCGCTACCTGCAGAGCGAGTGGTGCTCCAGAGAGATCCAGATGGCCAGGTGGGGGCGCTCAACAGGGAAAAATACTCAGAGAAACAGAAAAAATTACCAAGAAAAAAAAAAAAAAAGTCAGAAAAAAAATCTCAGAAAAACAGAAAAAATTAGTCAGCAAAAATTACCACGAAAAACAGAAAAAAATATTCAGAAAAACAGAAAAAAATACGCTTACGTCCACCACAGCTCCTGCTTTGACCTCCCGTCCTCTGATGTGTCCTCCGTCTGTCCCAGCAGCTTCCGTCTGTTCGACGAGCAGAAGGACGTGTTGATCCTGCTGTTTCTGGAGGACATCCCGGCCCGCCAGCTGTCTCCGTACCACCGCATGAGGAAGCTGGTGAAGAGACGCACCTACCTGAGCTGGCCGCTGGCCGGCCGCCACACGGGAGTCTTCTGGCAGAACGTCCAGAGAGCTCTGGAGACGGGGGACGCTCCCACCGAGACCCCCAACCTGCTCGCTCCCGTCCAACTTTAATGCAAAAATATTCAACTTTAATGGAGAAATGTCCAATTTTAATGCAGAAACGTCCATCTTTAATGGAGAAATGTCCAACTTTAATGCGGAAATGTCCAACTTTAATGAAGTAATGTCCAACTTTAATGGAGTAATGTCTAACTTTAATGCAAAAATGTCCAACTTTAATGCAGAAATGTCCCACTGAGACCCCCAACCTGCTCTCTGCCAGCCTGCCTCCAAACTATGGAACCTAACGTGTCTCTATTACATAAATAAAACAGATATTATCTGATAGTACGTCAGATAGTTTGACAGAAATAAGGTCTAGGATCCACCAGTTATGGAATTACTTACTAATGCTGGTGTTTACAGGCACTTACACCAATTAAATAAGTAACTACTCATGTATTGCCCTGTCAGTGTTATATTTGTTATATTTTCAATCAGATCCCTGGATGTGGAGAGGACGCTGGCGCGTTGGCTCCCTCTCGGACAGATTTCACTACATCTCCATCAATAACTGCAAATCCCACATCATCCCAGTCACACATGGTGTCCCCCAAGGCTCGGTGCTCGGTCCCCTGCTGTTCATCCTGTACCTGCTACCCCTCGGCCACATCATACGCCACCGTGGACTACAATTCACTGCTATGCAGTCTGGAGACCCGTCGGTCTGGAGACTCGTCGGTCTGGAGACTTGTCGACTCGTCTGGTCTGGAGACTCGTCGACTCGTCTGGTCTGGAGACCCGTCGGTCTGGAGACTCGTCGGCCTGGAGACTCGTCGACTCGTCGGTCTGGAGACTCGTCGGGTCTGGAGACCCGTCGGTCTGGAGACTCGTCGGTCTGGAGACTTGTCGACTCGTCTGGTCTGGAGACTCGTCGACTCGTCTGGTCTGGAGACCCGTCGGTCTGGAGACTCGTCGGTCTGGAGACTCGTCGACTCGTCGGTCTGGAGACCCGTCGGTCTGGAGACTCGTCGGGTCTGGAGACTCGTCGGGTCTGGAGACTCGTCGGTCTGGAGACCCATCGGTCTGGAGACCCGTCGGTCTGGAGACTCGTCGGTCTGGTGACTCGTCGGTCTGGAGACCCGTCGGTCTGGAGACTCGTCGACTCGTTGGTCTGGAGACTCGTCGACTCGTTGGTCTGGAGACTCGTTGACTCGTTGGTCTGGAGACTCGTTGGTCTGGAGACTCGTCGGTCTGGAGACTCGTCGACTTGTCGGTCTGGAGACTCATCGGTCTGGAGACTCGTCGACTTGTCGGTCTGGAGACTCGTTGGTCCGGTTGCTGCGTTCTGAAGCCGTTAAACAGACAAACCTGTTGAGTCACGAGTCGTTCAGTCAGCTGGAACAAACTCCACTGAAGTTTAATTATCAAACATTTTAACTGACACACACACAAACACACACACACACACACACATACACACAAACACACACACACACACACACACACACACACACAGACACACAAACACACACACACACACACACACACACAGACACACAAACAGTGGGAGCATAAAACTCAGAACTTGTGCAACTGACTCCACACACACCCCTATATATATGTATATACCTGTGTGTGTGTATATGTGTGTGTGTGTGTGTGTGTCTGTGTATATGTGTGTGTGTCTGTGTGTATATCTGTGTGTATATGTGTGTGTGTGTGTGTGCGTGTGTGTTCAGCAGGTAGCAGCATGTTTCACCTCTGCTTGTTCAGTCAGAGTTGCTGTGGAAACAACAGGGGCGGGCCCTCACCACACCTACACACACACACACACACACACACACACACACACACACACACATACACACACACACACACACACACACACAGGTACAGGTACAGGTGAGGTGTGAGAGTCCAGAGCGTCTGCTGTGACGTCAGGTGATCCGTGTGTGTCGGAGCTTCGTTGAGCTGCTGTGAGTCTTTAAACCTTTTTCTGTCTCCGTCGAGTCTTTTACGAGTCGTCTGTGTTTGTCGACCTTCTAGTCTCCTTCTAGTCTCCTTCTAGTCTCCTTCTAGTCTCCTTCTGCGGCGAGATAAGAGGCGAGCGTTCACAGCAAACAAAGTCAACTTCAGTCGCTGTGAACGGAGAAAGTTTCTGTTTAAAGTTTAACTGTTTTTCTGCTGCTGACAGTAAATCCTCTGTATGGAAGTTAAACACTCACCAAACTAAAATGGTTTAAGTAAAAAAGAAAACATGTCAAATATGTTGTAAATGGGGGAAAAAAAATATTTTTTTATTGAGGTTAAAGTTCAGCAGCAGAAAAGTTGTTTAAAATTACAAGTTACAGTTAAGTAAAAGTTTCAAAATAAAAGCACTCACTAACAATAATGTTTCTGTAAACTGATAAATATGATTTTAACTTAAAAAAACAACTTTATAAACTGTTTAATTATTCACCATCAGTGGTGGAAGAAGTAATCATATATATATATATATATATAGAATCAGCACGTTCAAATAAGGGAGCAAACATAATAAAATATTGGAGTTTTTTGTATTTTTCCTAATTTTATATCCCTTCTTGTTTTAATTGTTAATAATTTTACATTTGTTGTTAATATTGCTGACAGTAAATCCTCCGTATGGAAGTTAAACACTCACCAAACTAAAATGGTGTCAGTAAAAAAAATATTTAAAAAAAGTAAAGTTTGTTGTAAATGGAAGAAATTAGATCTTTTATATACTTTTATATATTTTATATATATATATATATATTATATATATATATACACACATATATATATATATATATAAATGTTTTCTATATTCTGTATTTTTCTGATATCCATTCCTTTTGTGTCTGCCATTTGCTTTAATCTAAATATAAAGTAGTGCAAGTTAAAATAACAGTAAAAATATAATAAAATTAAGTGTATTTAATGTCACATTTTATGTGTAAAATGTTTTTTATATTGTTCCTCATTTTTTTCTCTTCTTGTTTTAACTATTAAAACTTTTACATTTCTTGTTAATATTGCCTGTTTACTATTTATTGTTTTTTTTATTGATGCTTTTTTATTTTTGGAATATCAGATCTTAAATTATCTTGAAAATTGTTTAGCGTATAAATATTTTTTAAATGTAAATATGAAATTATACTTATTGATTGTTGGTGTTGTTTTGTGTGCAGGAACGACATGGAGAGAGACGACGACACGCTGAGGTCAAAGTTCAAACAACGTTTACCTTTTTACCTTTTTACTCCTGAAGTCCAACAACGTTTACAGTCTGAAACTAGTTTGTGTTTTTGTTTACAGGTCGACTCCAGCAGACGTCACAACTGATACTACCACTACTACAAATACTACTAATACTACTGATATTAATACTACTGATACTAATACTATTGATACTAATACTACTACTGCAGCTGCTGGTAGTATTAACACTTTAACTCCTGCTGCAGCAGCTGACCGTCACACAGGTAATAAACTGTTTTAATTTAATTTAATTTGATGAATAACACTGGGTGCAATATAAGCCTGGCAGCAGGTGAAGGAGGGTACCTGGGCGTGTTGACCCCTGACCCCCGGCTCCAGCAGCTCTGGGGACGTGGAACATCACCTCGCTGGTGGGAAGGAGCCCCAGCTTGTGCAGGAGGTGGAGCGTTACCAGCTAGAAATAGTTGGGCTCACCTCCACACATAGCCTGGCTCTGAACCAAACTCCTGGAGAGGCTTGGGGTGGTCAGTAGCGTAGTGGGTTACGCAGGCGCCCCATGTGTAGAGGCTACAGTCCTCGCTGCAGCTGGCCCCGGTTCGAGTCCCGCATCGGACGGCCCTTTACTGCATGTCATTCCCCTCTCTCTGCCCCCTGTTTCCTGTCTCTCTTCAACTATCCTGTCCATTAAAGGCATGAAAAAGCCCAAAAAAATACATTTAAAAAAAAAAAAAACTCCTGGAGAGGCTGGACTCTCTCCTGTTGTTGCCCAGGGTGAGAGGCTGTGGGGGGGGGGGATACTCACCAGCCCCCGGCTGAGCACCGCTGTGTTGGAGTTCTCCCCGAGGAACCAGAGGAACCAGAGGAGGAGAAGGTCTCTGACTGTTGTCTGTTCTTATGCACCAACAGCCCGGCCTTCTTGGAGTCTCTGGGTGGTGTCCTGCAGGGGAACCACCTGGGGACTCTATAGTTCTTCTGGGAGACTTCAACGCTCGATGATGGTACCTGGAGGAGGTGATTGGGAGGAACGGACCGATCTGAACCCGAGTGGTGTTCTGTTATTGGACTTCTGATGCTGAAGGCTCTGGACACTGTTGTGCTGTCATGGTTGACACGCCTCTTCAGTGTCGCGTGGAGGACTGGGACAGTGCCAGTGGAGTGGCAGACTGGGGTGGTGGTTCCCATTTTTAAAAAGGGACCGGAGGGTGTTCCAATTACCGTGGAATCACACTGCTCAGCCTCCTGGGAAAGTCTACTCCAGGGTGCTGGAAAGGAGGCTCCGGCCGATTGTCGAACCTCAGATTCAGGACGAACAATGTGGCTTCCGTCCTGGCCGTGGAACAACGGACCAGCTCTTTACCCTCCCAGACTCCTGGAGGCACTGGGCTCGTTGAGCCGATACCCCATATTCCCGAGCTACTACGAGCAATCCGGTCCCTTTCTGGAAGGCAAAGCTCTCGATTTACCGGTCCATCTACGTTCCAACCCTCACCTATGGTCATGAGCTTTGGGTAGTGACCAAAGAACGAGATCTTGGATACAAGCGTCTGAAATGAGCTTCCTCCGTAGGGTGGCTGGGCTCAGCCTTAGAGATAGGAGGAGGAGCTCAGACATCCGGAGGGAGCTCGGAGGAGAGCCGCTGCTCCTTCTCCTCTAAAGGAGCCAGCTGAGGAGGTTTGGGCATCTGGTAAGGATCCTCCCGGGCGCCTCCCGTTAGAGGAGTTCCAGGTCCAACTGGTAGGAGGCCCCGGGGAAGACCCAGAACACGGTGGAGGGATTATATCTCTCGTTGTGGCTGGGAGAGGGGCGCCTGGAACGCCCTGCTTAGCCTGCTGCCCCCGCGACCCGCCCCGGATAAGTGGAGGAAAAAGGATGGATGGATGGATGGATGGATGGATGAATGAATTAAACAAATCAAATTAAAATAATTATTTGTGTGTTCAGACATTTTCTGACAGTCTGATGTTCGTCCACAGACGGAGACACAGAGGACGAAGAAAAAAGTGACAAAAAGGACGAAGATAAAGAGGACAGAGAGGACAACGAGGACGCTGCAGCAGGTACGGAGGAGGAGGACCAGGAGGAGGAGGAAGAGGAGGAGGAGCAGGAGGAGGAGGAGGAGGAGGAGGAGGAGGAGGAGGACAGGTTTGTGTCAGAGACGTTTGTCCATCTTCTGGCGTCTCACTCGTCTCTTTCTGTCCTTTAGAAGACGACGAGACAGAAGAAGAAGAAGGAGGAGGAGCAGGAGGAGGAGGAGGAGGAGGTGAGGAAGACGAGTCTCTTCGTCTTTTCTTCATGAATCTCTGTTTGTTTTTTCTTCATATGTTTGTTTTTCTCCAGCAGCTGAAACAGCAGAGTCCCAACGGGAGACAGGTGAGAGCTCAGCATCATAATAATAATAATAATAATAATAATAATAATAATAATAATCATAATAATAATAATAATAATAATATTCATAATAACACATTTGAATATTATTTTACTTTTAATTATTTTAATTTTTGTTTTTGTTTGTATTTTTGTAAATGCATATATTTTATACAATATATATTTTGTTATATTTATCAGTTTTGTGTGTCTGTTTTATACGTTATTTAATATATTAATATATTGTTATTTTATTTTTATATTTCTTATTTTGTTTTTATTATACATGAAATTTATATAAATAATATACAAATACATATATATTTTTTTTCATATATTTGAAAATATATTTCATATATTATATTTTTTAAATCAATTTTGTGTATTTTATCATTTATTTGATATATATTTATATATATATATATATATATTTATATATATATATATATATATATATATATATATCATTTTATTTTGATTTATGTTATTATTTATTTATTATTTTCAGAAGTTGTTGATGTGTTCGAGCCGAAATCATCGAAACCGACTGAAGAACGACGAGGTGAGAAAAAGATATAAAATATAAATTAAATACAAAATTATTAGTTCTAAAAATATAAAAGCAAATAGTATCAAAACTGACAAAAAGAGGAATGACCTGATTAAGTAAAATAAAAATATATAAATACATATACTGTCAGAAAATAAATAGAATAAAAAAATAATAAATTGTAATTATAAATCATAATGACTAAATATTTGATTATTTAAATACAAAAATTTAATTTAGCAAAGCTGCAATAAAATTAGATATTTAATCTGAAGATTAATCTCATCTAAAAAGAATATTTATAATAATAAAACCCAAATAAAATGAATTAGATGATAAAACATTATGACATAATTAATTATTACAAACATATAATAAAAATTCCAATAAAAAATATAAATAAAAAAATATAAGAAATGTTTTACAATACAAGATTATTGTAATAATAAATTATCATTAATTAGTAATAACATTTTTAATATAGGAAAAATAATAATTCAACAAAACTGCATGAAAGAGGAATCAGACCTTTAATCTGAAAAACCTGTCTCCTTCCTGTGTGTATGTAGCTCCTCCCAGCAGCCTCGCCCTCCGGCCACCAAAGAAGAAGAAAGTCCTGGTGGCTCCGGCGCTCAGTCTGTCGCTAGGTGATGACATCATTAAAACAACAATAATAATAATAACAATAATAATAATAACAATAATAATAACAATAATAATAACGTGTTTGTTGTTGTTCAGGCCGCAGCGAGTCGACGGTGTCGGACGACTTCCCCTCGGCGTTCCTCTCGCCGTCGCCGGGAGACGACGATGACACGGGGCTGGACTTCGACCTGGACGCCATGGAAACGCCGTCCGACTGCGAGTCGCTGCCCTTCCCCATCTTCAACCTGGAAGGTGAGAGGTCAAAGGTCATCAAACATTAAATCCTTATATAGCGTTGATGACATCACAGTCTCTCCTCCAGAGGACATGCGGCGGCTGGGCGTGGCCACCGGACGCCGCCGGGCGCCCGGCGCCGCTCCGGGGTCGAGGTTCGAGTCCGGGACCGAGTCCGGGTCGTGGACGGAGCAGGGCGACCTCGGCGCTCTGGAGCGGGACGACGTGGTCGACGCTAACGGCACCAGGTGGCGCTGTTTCTCCACCGGCGTCCCGCCGCAGGACAGCCGCGTCAACATGAGCGTCCTGCAGCCGTTCCTACGCGTCCTGTCTCACGGAGGTACGAGTCCTCACCTGTCCCCACCTGTCCTCACCTGTCCTCACCTGTCCCCACCTGTCCCCACCTGTCCTCACCTGTCCTCACCTGTCCCCACCTGTCCTCACCTGTCCCCACCTGTCCTCACCTGTCCTCACCTGTCCCCACCTGTCCCCACCTGTCCTCACCTGTTCCCACCTGTCCCCACCTGTCCTCACCTGTCCTCACCTGTCCCCACCTGTCCCCACCTGTCCTCACCTGTCCCCACCTGTCCTCACCTGTCCCCACCTGTCCCCACCTGTCCTCACCTGTCCCCACCTGTCCTCACCTGTCCTCACCTGTCCCCACCTGTCCTCACCTGTCCCCACCTGTCCCCACCTGTCCTCACCTGTCCTCACCTGTCCCCATGGACATTATTTAGATGGGTAGCAGAAAATTGCTGCCACTTTCAGATAAGATCGGACTTTGGGCTGTAGGTGAGCTCCAGTCCAAATTCCGATCTTATCTGCCCTGACTCGAGGTCTTTGGAACATTCCCCCGTTGAGACACCTGTTGACTGTCTGCTGCTGTCTGGAGGCCTTGGAAGGTTGTTTCCATGGCAACTGCTATGTTATCACTTTTTTCGTCCTGTCCACCTGTCATATTGTTTGTGAGTTTTTTATACGTTTTGGACGGGTTGATGGCAGATTTCCGTTGTACTACCCTGTGCAATGACAATAAAGGCTTCTGGTTCTGATTCTGTCCTCACCTGTCCTCACCTGTGGTCTCTGTCTCCTCTCAGGTTACTATGGAGACGGTATGAATGACATCATCGTGTTCTCGTCCTGCTACCTGCCACAGAACAGCCTGCAGGACTACACGTACGTCATGGATCACCTGTTCAGGTAAATCTTTCATAAACACAAAAACACACAGTTCAAGGCATAAACACAGAAATTAATGAAGGATATATAAATAAATGCAAAACAGAAATGCAATTTCCTATATTTCCTATATTTAATTCTACATTTACATGTGTTTTAAAATGTATTGATTTATTTCTACATTTATTTTCATATTTATTCATTTATTTCTGCTGGACTTTTGTCACAATATCACATATTATCTGCTCATATTCGGTCCTCATATCACTCTGACGCAATGAAGACATAAATATAGAAATAAATGTATAATAAATAAATCCAGTGTTACGTCCACTGACCGAACCAGCCAGCAGACAATAACATGACAATCATAAAGTCAACAAAGTCAAAAGTGATGTGAACAATTATGATTTATTTTAAGAAGAACTAAAGAAAGACACACTAAGGTTTGGGGAGGATGGACGAGTGACAGAAGAAAGTTGAAACAAATAAAAAAGAAAGTTGAAACAAATAAAACAAAAGAAGGCCGATCTAAACTAGCTGTGAGGAAAACAAACAAACAAAAAAAAAGGCAGAACTAACTTCTCTGCAAAAAGGCTTTTCAAACAATACAGGGGTGGCACAACCAATAAACTAATAAATCAATAAACCAGTAAACTAGTGGAGTAACACAAAATAAACTACGTGAGTATAAATGTCCAGGGAAGCCAACTCACCACCACTAAATACCACCAAACTAACAAGTCTAATCTAAATGTCAAAGCAGACAAAACACTCTCAAAGACTGAGACACAACCAGGACAAGATGGTCCTCACAACGCTCCTATGTCAGCCTACTTCGTTCTTTACGTAACTTCGTTTTTTACGTAACTTCGTTTTTTACGTAACTTCGCTCTTTACGTAACTTCGCTCTTTACGTAACTTCGTTCTTTACGTAACTTCGTTCTTTACGTAACTTCGTTCTTTACGTAACTTCCGTGGCTCACATTTTGTGAATCACAATTTTTTTTTTTACATAATAAGTTTTATAATAAGCTTTAATTTTCTCATGTAAACTTAGTGGCTCGCATTTGTTACGTAACTTTGTTTTTTACGTAACTTCCTTTTTTACGTTACTTCCGTGGCTCACATTTTGTGAATCAAGTTTTTTTTACGTCATCTTTGTTTTTTACGTAACTTAATTTTTTTCAATGTAACATTATTTTTTTTACGTAACTTCCATAGATTCAGTAAATTTATGGAATTTTGTGAATCACATTTTTAACGTAGCTTTGTTTTTTATGCAGGTTCGTTGTTGGGACTCTGGATCTGATGGTCGCTGAGAACTACGTCATCGTTTATCTTTGTGCTGGAGGACAGAAAGACAAACTGCCGGGAATCAGCTGGCTGAAGGAGGTCTACACCACCATCGACAGGAGGTAAGGAGGTCTACACCTCCATTAACAGGAGGTAGGGAGGTCTACACCACCATCGACAGGAGGTAAGGAGGTCTACACCTCCATTAACAGGAGGTAAGGAGGTCTACACCTCCATTAACAGGAGGTAAGGAGGTCTACACCTCCATTAACAGGAGGTAGGGAGGTCTACACCTCCATTAACAGGAGGTAAGGAGGTCTACACCTCCATTAACAGGAGGTTAGGAGGTCTACACCTCCATTAACAGGAGGTAAGGAGGTCTACACCACCATTAACAGGAGGTAGGGAGGTCTACACCTCCATTAACAGGAGGTAAGGAGGTCTACACCTCCATTAACAGGAGGTAAGGAGGTCTACACCTCCATTAACAGGAGGTAGGGAGGTCTACACCTCCATTAACAGGAGGTAAGGAGGTCTACACCTCCATTAACAGGAGGTAAGGAGGTCTACACCACCATCGACAGGAGGTAGGGAGGTCTACACCTCCATTAACAGGAGGTAAGGAGGTCTACACCTCCATTAACAGGAGGTAAGGAGGTCTACACCTCCATTAACAGGAGGTAGGGAGGTCTACACCTCCATTAACAGGAGGTAAGGAGGTCTACACCTCCATTAACAGGAGGTAAGGAGGTCTACACCACCATTAACAGGAGGTAGGGAGGTCTACACCTCCATTAACAGGAGGTAAGGAGGTCTACACCTCCATTAACAGGAGGTAGGGAGGTCTACACCTCCATTAACAGGAGGTTAGGAGGTCTACACCTCCATTAACAGGAGGTAAGGAGGTCTACACCTCCATTAACAGGAGGTAGGGAGGTCTACACCACCATTAACAGGAGGTTAGGAGGTCTACACCTCCATTAACAGGAGGTAAGGAGGTCTACACCTCCATTAACAGGAGGTAGGGAGGTCTACACCTCCATTAACAGGAGGTAAGGAGGTCTACACCTCCATTAACAGGAGGTTAGGTGGTCTCTATTAATAAAATAAATGATAAATGTTTTATAAAAAGAAAAGTGTTTTATTATTCCCAGAATTTGACTTTAACTCTGATAAAAACATTATTTTTCTTTTTAAAAGCATAAATGTGTCCCAGGTGTAGTTCCAGGTGTCGTCCAGCAGGTGGAGCCAGATACTTTCACATATTTTTCCTCTTTCTCAGTTTTTACTGGAAAAAACCAGTTCAGACATTTTGTTTGACACTTTTACATAATAAAGGATGAAAATATTCTAAAATATAAAACACTGATTTGTTTTCTGACGACTTTGATCGACAGAAAAATCACCAATCAGCTGTTTGAATCTCAGCGTCTTTAAATCTGAACAGAAATGTAAAATATCAAATTTATATATATATAAAGATATTTGTCCCCTCTAAAGCAATAAAATATGTATATGATTAATTTTTATACAGTATTTATATGTTAGTTAGTGATTTATATATTTTATTTTATGATATTATTATTAATATGTGTGTGTGCAGGTTGAGGAAGAACCTGAAGGGGTTCTACGTGGTTCATCCCACCTGGTACATCAAAGCTCTCATCACCATCATCAAACCCTTCATCAGGTCAGCATCATCATCATCATCATCATCATCATCATCACCACCAGGCTCATACCGTAACAAACAAACAAACATTAATGTCTGTTACCTTTCCTCCCTTTCTCTCTCTCTCCTCCTCCTGCTCCTCCTGCTCCTCCTCCTGCTCCTCCTGCTCCTCCTGCTCCTCCTCCTCCTCCTCCTGCTCCTCCTCCTGCTCCTCTTCCTCCTCCTCCTCCTCCTGCTCCTCCTCCTCAGCTCTAAGTTCAGCAGGAAGCTCCAGTTTGTTGACAGTCTCCAGGATCTTTCTCTCTTCGTCCCTACTGAGCATGTGCAGATCCCAGACTGCGTCACACAGTGAGTGACCGTCCCGATATTCCCGATGTTCCCGATGTTCCCAATATTCCCGATATTCCCAGTTTCAGCTCTTGTAAAGTCCTAAATTTACGTAACTTATGTTTTTTTTAACGTAACTTCCGTGGCTCACGTTTTGTGGATCACGTTTTTTACGTAACTTCCGTGGCTTACGTTATGTAAAACACATTTGAACCTAACTTAGTTTTTTACGTAACTTACTTGGCTCACGTTTTGTGATTCATGTTTTTTTTTAAACATAAGATACGTTTTTTGCGTAACTTAATTTTTTTTTACGCAACTTCTGTAGCTTCCGTTTTGTGAATCACATTTTTCATGCAACTATTGTTTTCTTAAGTAACCTTAGTGGCTCACTTTTTTTTAACGTAATTTTGTTTTTTATGTAACTTCCATGGCTTACATTATATAAATCACATTTCATGTAACTTCCTTGGCTCACGTTTTGTGAATCACGTTTTTCTTTTAACATAAGATATGTTTTTTTACGTAATTATATACGTTTTTTAACTTAACATTGTTTTTTACATAACTTCAGTAGCTCACGTTTTATGGATCACGTTTTTTACATAACTTTCTTTTTTAATGTCACTTCGTTTTTTTTACGTAACTTCCGTGGCTCAAATTTTGTGAATCAAGTTTTTGTTAACATAATATGCAGGATTTTTTTAACGTAACTTTGTTTTTTTACGTAACTTTGTTTTTTTACATAACTTTGTTTTTTACATAACTTCCATGACTCACATTATGTGAATCACCTTTTTTTACGTCATCTACGGTTTTTACGTAACTTCATTTTTTTCAACATAACATAATTTTTTTAAATGTAACTTCTGTAGCTTCCGTTTTGTGAATAAAATTTTTTATGCAACTTTTGTTTTCTTATGTAACCTTAGTGGCTCACGTTTTCTTTTATACGTAAAGTTATTAAGTTCTGGGGCTCACATTTTGTGAATCACATTTTTTTTTACATAATATAGGTTTTTTTGAACGTAACATTGTTTTTTTACATAACTTCAGTAGCTCACGTTTTGTGGATCACGTTTTTTACGTAACTTCATTTTTAACGTAACTTTGTTTTTTAACGTAACTTCTGTGGCTTACGTTATGTAAAACACATTTTTACGTAACTTCGTTCTTTACGTAACTTCATGGGCTCACATTTTGTGAATCATATTTTTTTTTAACATAATATACTTTTTCTTACGTAACATTGTTTTTTACATAACTTCCGTGGCTCACGTTTTGTGGATCACGTTTTTTACGTAACTTCATTTTTTAACGTAACTTCATTTGTTTTAACGTAACGTGGCTTACGTTATATAAAACAAATTTTTACGTAAACTTTGTTCTTTACGTAACTTCCGTGTTTCACATTTTGTGACATTTACGTTTTTTTTTTAACATAATATACGTTTTTTTACGTAAAATCATTTTTTAAAACTTAACTTCCTTTTTTTCATGTAAACTTAGTGGCTCGCGTCTTTTACGTAACTTACTAATGTTTTATACGTCATCTATGGTTTTTACATAACTTTTACTCTGTCCTCCTGTCTGTCTGTCTGTCTGTCTGTGTGTCTGTCTGTCTGTCTGTGTGTCTGTCTGTCTGTGTGTCTGTCTGTCTGTGTGTCTGTCTGCAGGTACGACCGCAGTCTGTCCAGGTGAAACTCTGACGTCACTTCTGTCTTTAGGTGTTAAACATTTCAAACTGTTTTGGGTTTGTGAAGGCTGTAAACTCTCTTTTTACTCTGCTGTTGTCACAATCGTTTTGGTGCCAAATAAAGGAAAATAATTTGGATCTTTTTCTGCTGTTTGTGTTTGAAACTGTCTCAGTGTTTCTGTGTGAATCTTTGATTAATTTCATTGTTTCCAGTTTCTGTAAAAAAAATTAAAATCAAAAAACTAAAAACTTCAGCCGTTAGTTCTCTGAAACTTTTTTTTACTTCACTTGGAAACTCAACGAAACATAAACGTTGAGACAGATCTACCTGTGAGGGAACACTGTGGTCATTATACCGGACAGGAAACACTGTGTGTGTGTGTGTGTGTGTGTGTGTGTCTGTGTGTGTGTGTGTGTGTGTGTGTGTGTGTGTGTGTGTGTGTCTGTGTGTGTGTGTGTGTGTGTGTGTGTGTGTGTGTGGACCCAGCGGCTGGTCAGGAAATGGAGCCTGAAGTGAAGGAAGGACGTGAGGTAGCTGCTGAGGAAACTTCATAAACAGGAACACAGACCTGTGTGTGTGTGTGTGTGTGTGTGTGTAGTCAGTCTATATTTATTTTGGGTTTCTGTAGAAAACAGATGAGCTCACTTTTGTATTTTACGACATGAAACCTTCAAAACCTTCGTCAACTAGTTGCAGTTTTTACTGTTTTTATTATTATTTTTTTTTTTTACAGTTTTTAATAATTGTTACTGTTTGTTTTTTTTTATTGTTTTTTTTTTACAGTTTTTAACAATTGTTACTGTTTTTTTTCTCTTTTTTTGTTTGTACAGTTTTTAACAATTGTTACTGTTTTTGTTTTTTTTTTAGCATTTTTTCATCAGTTTCAATATACTGTAAAATTAGTAATAAAACAGTGATAATATACTGTAAGGTGTTACATATTATTTAATGTTTCATGGTTTTATAGTGTTTACTACAGTTTCTTAACTGTTCTTTCTGATATTTTTGCTGTTTTTTTTTATAGTTTATTTATACAGCAGTAATATACAGTTATACATTGTAATTACTGTATTATTTTTTTTACAGCTTTTAATGATTTTTACAGTTTTTTTAAGTTATTTTAGTCGTAATATACTGTATGTATTTAAACTTTTTTTTTTTTACAATTTTTTTATTTTTGCTGTTTGTTTTTGTTTGTACAGTTTTTTAAACAATTTTTACTGTTATTTTTATATGTTTGTTTATTTTTTTTACAGTTTTTCATCAGTTTCAATAAACTGTAAAATTAGTAATAAAACAGTGATAATATACTGAACGTGTTAAATATTATTTAATGTTTCATGTTTTTTTAATAGTGTTTATTATATTTTTTTTCTTCTGTTTTTTACAGTTTATTTATACAGCAATATTATACAGTTAGTAATAACTGTATTTTTTTTGCAGCTTTTAATGATTTTTACAGTTATTTTAGTCGTAATATACTCTACGTATTAGATGTTACTTAATCTCTCTTGGTTTCTTTTGTTTAGTTCGTTTTTTTATTTTTCTTTTGTTTTTAACAGTTTTTTATTTTTGCTGTTTGTTTTTTGTTTGTACAGTTTTTAACAATTGTTACTGTTTTTTTGTTTGTTTGTTTGTTTGTTTTTTTACAGTTTTTTCATCAGTTTCAATAAACTGTAAAATTGTTAGTAAAAACAGTGATAATATACTGAACGTGTTACATATTATTTAATGTTTCATGGTTTCTTTGGTTTCGTTTGTTTTTGAAACTTTCAGTAGTAATATACGGTACATACAATATTAAATATTATTTAACTTTTTTTGCTTTTATTGTTTTGTACAGTTTTTTTAAACTGTTCTTACTGTTGGTTTTTTGAAACGTTTTATATATATATATATATATATATATATGTATGTATATATAAATGTGGGAGCCTCCCTGTGAAGACATTTTCCATGTTTCTACGTGTTCGTAGACTCATTGAATCATGACTCAGCAGATTATGATGAAACAGCTGATTCATCACGTTAGCGGTGACGTTAGCATGTAGCCACGACGCTCCCAGAGCAGCTAGTGACTCATTTACTGTATGACTTCTGTTTATACAGATGTTTACAGTTTAAAACACACACACACACACACACACACACACAGTTTAGCTGTTTTACATCAATAACTCACAACAAATCCTGTAAAACTGAAATCAAACTTCAACCCCAAGAACTCATTCTCCAGGATCAGGTTACACTTTCTCACACACACACACACACACACACACACACACACACACTGGGCCTCTGAGTTTCCCACACACACTCAGTGTGTAACGAGCCAGCAGCGACCACATCTTTAATTTTTCTGCTTGTGTTGTTTCCTCGTCCTCAGTGCAGAGCTGAGGGTTGCTATGGCGACACACACACACACTCACACACACACACACACACATCATTATTACAGCTCTGTGGTCGCTGTGCAGCTGCTTGTAATAAAAGTCGATGTTGAAGGAAACGGTCTGAACGTGAACGAGGTCATACATGTAAACACAGACGTGTTGCCTTCAGGTACAGTAGGAAAGTCTAATGACATGTTTACTTTTTTTAACATGCTTATTTCATTTGTGGAGTCCCGAACGACCCGAACAACCACATATGTTGTCTATTCCTAAGTTTGTAACTTACAGAACAGTTAAATCTCAGGCTTTTATTCTTCTAAACTATGAATATATAGTTAGGTTGTGGGGCTTTTACTTTGAAAAACACCTTATCCTAGGTTTCCTGTTAAGACGCAGTTACATCTCAGGCTTTTATTCTGGTGAATTGCTAAGATAAAGTTACTTTCTGGGGCTTTTACTTTAAAAACAGCCATGTCCTGGGTTTCCTGTTCAAACACAGTTAACTCTCAGGCTTTTATTCTACTAAACTACTTGTGGCTTCAAAATGTGTTGCTTAAATATTTGTTCATTAAACAATGTGCCTTGCCCCTGTGATGCATGGCTTTCCACACTTGAAAGGAAGGACTTGATGCAACTCAGGATTTCACTCTTTCACTCTTTATTTGCAGTTAGTGCAGGTGAAAAACCTTTAAACACAAGAATGTGCACACCGATCCGATCAAACCGCACGTTTGGATATATAATTAGCGGGACAAAATTGCGTCCTTCTCCCTGGATGCCTTATTTCAGTCTTGTAGCGGTGAAGGTTTCTGCTGCTGTCCTCAGCTCTGTTTGTCCACACACACACACACACACACACACACACACACACACAGCTGCACCTCCAGGCAGATCGCTGCAACAACGCACATCAGCACAACGAATCATGCCACTGACTTTTTTTGCAAATACAAGCCAATATGCTGTGAAAAAGGTCCGTCCCACCCACCCGGCCTCACTCGGCCAATGATTACTATCTTAATTTAACTAAAAAAAATTTTTTAACTTATTGTCATTATGATTTTAAAAGTAGGAGGAAACCGAAGCACTCGGAGGAAACCCACGCCAGCACAGTGAGGTCCTGTGTGAAACTGTGAAATCTGTGAAAAAGGTCCCACCCACCCGGGCTCAGTCAGCCAATGATTACTACTAATACCTAATATACTGTTAGTTTGTGGGGCTTTTCCTTTGAAAAATGCCTTGTCCTAGGTTTCCTGTTCAGCCCCAGTTACATTTTAGGCTTTTATTCTGGTAAATTGCTAAGATAAAGTTACTTTGTGGGGCTTTTAATTTTAGAAACAGCATTTTCCTAGGTTTCCTGTTAAGACACAGTAACCTCTCAGGCTTTTATTCTACTAAACTACTTGTGGCTTCAAAATGTGTTGCTTAAATATTTGTTCATTAAACAATGTGCCTTGCCCCTATGATGCTGTCTGCTGTGAAAAAGGTCCGTCCCACCCACCCGGCCTCAGTCGGCCAATGATTACTATCTTAATTTAACTAATAAAATTTTTTTAACTTATTGTCATTATGATTTTAAAAGTGGGAGGAAACCGAAGCACTCGGAGGAAACCCACGCCAGCACAGTGAGGTCCTGTGTGAAACTGTGAGACCTGAAGTCCCACCTCATGTCAGTTTGATGAACTGGACATTAAGCCGGACTCCAGGTCCCCAAACAGACCTTTTTCACAGCAAAAATATTTCAACCCGAGCAGCAGGAATCTTGACGGTGTGCTTAACTTCTTGTTAAGATGCACATTGGCACACCAAATCACTATTTTTGCAATTACAAGCCAAAATGTCTGCTGTGAAAAAGGTCCGTCCCACCCACCCAGCCTCAGTCGGCCAATGATTACTATCTTAATTTAATTAAAACTTTTTTTTTTAACTTATTGTTGTCATTATGATTTGTGGGAGGAAACCGAAGTACTCGGAGGAAACCCACGCCAGCACAGTGAGGTCCTGTGTGAAACTGTGAAATCTGTGAAAAAGGTCCCACCCACCCGGGCTCACTCGGCCAATGACTACTACTTTTAAGGCTTTTCCTTATTCTAATGCACCTCCACATACTAAATCCCGCCCCTGACTTGTCTTGCTATGACAAGTCAAAAAATCTTTTGGCAGAAAATGGTCTGGCCATGACTTCGCCAACCGATTTAAAGAATCCTTTCAAGCCACTTTCTTTTTTTGTCGTCAGGTGCTTTACCACTGTTTCCACTAAGAAATCGTAGAACACAGTATCCTGTGACAGAAGGTTCCGCACCAACACTATGCTGCCCATCTTCTCACACAGCTCCTTGTTCACTGCCTTGGCAATCTTCTTTACGTGGTGATGAGTGGGCTTGATATCACTGGCACAGCTTGCGGTCCCTTCCCAGAGCCTCTTTCTCAGGATGGCTATGATGGCCTGGGTGTCCTTGGAGTTAACCTTAATGGTCTGTTTCTTCATAATCTGGTGAAATAGCTCTGCTGCCTGATTTAAGCAGCAACACTCATCCCACATAGGTTCTGTGCTATTCTGTGCCGCTCGAGCTCCGTCACTGGTGGCTTGGCTTTCTGTGGCCGAAGCTAGTGATGCTCCAGATGAGGATGAAGTGTCCTTGTCCATTTCTGAGGAGTCCTCCACAATTTCTGAGGGGTCCTCGTCCTTTTCTGAGGAGTCCTCCACAATTTCTGAGGGGTCCTCGTCCAATTCTGAGGTGTCCTCATCAATTTCTGAGGGGTCTTCGTCCTTTTCTGAGGAGTCCTCATCAATTTCTGAGGGGTCCTCGTCCTTTTCTGAGGAGTCCTCATCAATTTCTGAGGGGACCTCGTCCTTTTCTGAGGAGTCCTCATCAATTTCTGAGGGGTCCTCGCCCGTTTCCGAGTTATCTTTTTCCGTTTCTAAGGGTCCCCTTTCTGAGCGGCCCTCTGAAACTACTGGTAGAGGGTCCTGTTCCTTTTCTGGGGGATCATCTTCATTTTCAGAGTTGTCCCAGTCCGAGTTGTTTTCTGGAGCAGGCTTTGAAGATGCAAACCAACAGTTCCTGTCAAGTTCTACATGGCCCTCTGAGGCTTCTGGCAGAGGGTCCTGTTTCTTTTCTTGGGGGTCGTCTTCATTGTCAGAGCTGTCCCAGTCATTTTCTGGGGCAGCCTCTGCAACTGTAGATGAACAGCTCCTGTACGTTTGTGAACGGCCCTCTGGCAGAGGGTCCTGTTTCTTTTCTTGGGAGTCATCTTCATTGTCAGAGTTGTCCGAGTCCCTGAATGGGACAACCTCTGCAACTTCAGGCGATTTCTTGTCCATTTCTGAACGGCCCTCTGAAACTATTGGTAGAGGGTCCTGTTCCTTTTCTGGGGGATCATCTTCACTGTCAGAGTTGTCCCAGTCTGAGTCGCTTTCTGCAGGCTGTAAAGATGCAAGCCAACGGTTTACGTCAAGTAATTTATGGCCCTCTGAGGCTTCTGGCAGAGGGTCCTGTTCCTTTTCTGGGGTGTCATCTTCCTTATCAGAGTTTTCCCTGTCATTTTCTCTGGCAGCCTCTGCAACAGCTGTTGGAGAATTTCTGTCCATTTCTGAACCGCCCTCTGAAACTACTGGTAGAGGGCTTCGTTCCTTTTCTTGGGTTTCCTTTTCTTCCTCATCTTCATTGTCAGAGCTGTCCCTATCCGGGTAGCTTTCTGGGGCAGCCTCTGACACTGCAGGTGATTGAATCCTGTCCATTTGTGAACGGTTCTCTGAAACTTCTGGCAGAGGGTCTTGTTCCTTTTCTGGGGTGTCGTCTCCATTGTCAGAGCTGTCCCCGTCGATTAATGGGACAGCTTTTGAAACTACTGTTGGAGAATTCCTGTCCATTTCTGAACGGCCCTCTGTAACTACTGGTAGAGGACTGCGTTTCTTTTCTTGGGTGTCGACTTCATTGTCAGAGCTGTCCCAGTCACTGAATGAGACAACCTCTGTAACTTCAGGCGCGGAGCTCCTGTCCAATTCTTGGGCGGCCTTTGAAACTACAGGTGACGAGGTCCTGTCCAATTCTGGGGCAGCCTCTGAAACTACAGGTGACGAGGTCCTGTCCAATTCTGGGGCAGCCTCTGAAACTACAGGTGAATGGCTCCTGTCCATTTGTGAACGGTCCTCTGAAACTTCTGGCAGAGGGTCCTGTTTCTTTTCTTGGAGGTCGTCTTCATTGTCAGAGCTGTCCCTGTCTGTTAATGGGAGAGCTTCTGACACTTCAGGCGAATGGTTTCTGCTCATTTCTGATGGGCCCTCAGCAAGTGCTGGCACAACTTGAGCAATCTCCCACAATATCTCACTTGCAAGGTCCCTGCTTTCTTCATAGTGACCCGCTTGGTGGGTGAGCCAGTTGCACAGAAACCTCATGAAAAAGTCGACTAGATCCTCGATCTCTTTCAAACACAGTTTCTTGGAACCCATAACCATTTTTAGGAAGTTATAAATCTTCTCGATGAGCTTCTTTGCAGTGGAGTCGTGCAGGCCATTTGATATGTCTCTGGCAATTCTTCTGTAAAGGCACATCTCATCTTTTCCTTCCTGCTTCTCGCCGTGCTGCATCATGTCGTTCACCAGGTTGTCGACTGCCCTGATGAGCAGCTTCCATGATACGTTGAATCTGCCGGCTGAGCACTTAGTAGGAGCGACTTTCCACAGTTTTGCTGCTAATTTGAGGATTACCTCCTTTGAAAATCTGTGGAAAAGAATGGCCTTAACCTTGCTTGTGATCTTTCTGCAGCAAGAGTCTTTCTTGGCCAGTTCTTCGGCCTCTCCTTCAGGCTCATTTTTAGGCGTGCCTTCTTTCTCATCTAGTCCAAGTTCGTCTGTGATGAGATTCATCATTTCAGAGGCGGCCTTCTTCGTGTCCTCGGTGGTGCTGGACCGAAGAATCCAGAGAATTTTCGGTGAAATGTTCTCACTGTGTCCGAGTACGTTGAAAGCACTCGTCAGTTCTTCCAGGATCTTCCTGATTGCTTCGATGACTGGGGTCTGATGTAACTTCCCAGTTTTCTCAGTCTCTGCTGAGTTTTCTTTTGTATTTCCTGTCATACTTTCGGTAGTATCGGCTGTTTTAGTTGCTCTGATCGTCTCCTTGTAAGGATTTGAAAGTCTAGTCTAATCTAAACGGATCTAAACTGATCTTAATGGATTTAAACTGACCTGAACTGATCTGAATGGATCAATACTGTTACTTGTGTCTAATCACAAGCTCTGATTCTGATGTCATGTTCGCGTGTCACAGAATTCCTGAACTACATCATCACATTCTATGCTTTGATCTACATCATCACATTCTATGCTTTGATCTACATCATCACATTCTACGCTTTGATCTACATCATCACATTCTATGCTTTGATCGACATCATCACATCATTTGAAGTTAAACTCCGCCCCCAAAGAGCTTAGCAACCGTTACTAGGGGGGCTAGTCTGCCTTTTTTTTTAAATAATCAAAATTAAATAAAAACTTCTAAAAGCTGTCTGTCATTCAGCTGGCTTTTAAAGTGATTGTATGATGTGGTTATGTTCCAGAGTTAGTGGATTATTGATTTATTGTATTTGTTTGTTTATTTATTTAAGCAAATGCTCACTTGACAAAGAATAGGTACAGGATAGCTCTAGATTTATAGCAGCATATAAAACTATCTGACAACATTATGAAACAATATACAGAGAGCCTGTTGAATATTACTAAATATCTTTTAACAGTTTGAAGGTTGGTTCGCTATTTATAATAAATATTTTCTCATAGAATATCACCATGGCAACAGTACTGTAGAGGTTAACATTAAGATCCTTGTTTGTTTTATAAATTCCAAGCAGGAAGTGAGATCATAGCTCTGTCTGTCCAGCTGTTCAGTTAATATGTTGAACTTAATGCAGCATGTGATTCAAACATCTTTTAACTTCCTGCATCAGGTTTTTACTGAACGATGTCACTTCCTGTAGTCACGTTGTCCTCCTGACTACTTCACTTCACCATTTACATCATTTATTTCCTCTTTAATCTCTTTTAGAGCCCAACAGGAACTGTTTGGTTCTAACCTTTGACAAACGCTGATGGAAAAGACACAAAATGACACAAAATGACCAAAAAAGACACAAGATAACAAAAAATGAAAAAAAAAAGGACATTAAATGACACAAAAATCACACAAAATGTCCAAAAAAGACACAAAATGATACAAAAAGACACAAAATTACCAACAAATTGACAAAAAGACACAAAATTACCAAAAAATTGACAAAAGACACAAAATGACAAAAAAGACACAAAATGACACAAAAATAACTGAAATTACCAAAAAACACACAAATTGACATAAAATGTAAAAAAAAGACACAAAATGACCAAAAAATACAAAAAGACACAAAATAACACAAAAATCACACAAAAATCACACAAAATGACCAAAAAAGACACAAAATTACCAAAAAAAGTCAAAAAGTGGTAGAAACTCTCATAGGAGTCTATGGGAGCTGTGATAGAGACTCTCATAGGAGTCTATGGGAGCTGTAATAGAGACTCTCATAGGAGTCTATGGGAGCTGTGTTAGAGACTCTCATAGGAGTCTATGGGAGCTGTGATAGAGACTCTCATAGGAGTCTATGGGAGCTGTAATAGAGACTCTCATAGGAGTCTATGGGAGCTGTGTTAGAGACTCTCATAGGAGTCTATGGGAGCTGTAATAGAGACTCTCATAGGAGTCTATGGGAGCTGTGTTAGAGACTCTCATAGGAGTCTATGGGAGCTGTAATAGAGACTCTCATAGGAGTCTATGGGAGCTGTGGTAGAGACTCTCATAGGAGTCTATGGGAGCTGTGGAGGAAACCCATAGGAGTCTATGGGAGCTGTGTTAGAGACTCTCATAGGAGTCTATGGGAGCTGTAATAGAGACTCTCGTAGGAGTCTATGGGAGCTGTGGAGGAGACCCATAGGAGTCTATGGGAGCTGTGTTAGAGACTCTCATAGGAGTCTATGGGAGCTGTGGTAGAGTCCCATAGGAGTCTATGGGAGCTGTGATAGAGACTCTCATAGGAGTCTATGGGAGCTGTGGTAGAGACTCTCATAGGAGTCTATGGGAGCTGTGGTAGAGACCCATAGGAGTCTATGGGAGCTGTGATAGAGACTCTCATAGGAGTCTATGGGAGCTGTGGTAGAGACTCTCATAGGAGTCTATGGGAGCTGTGGAGGAGACCCTGAGGGTCAGAGGCAGCAGGATGGAGTTTGGCGTAATCTGAAAGTATGAAGTTGTGATATTTGTACACATATTAATATGATGTTGTAAAATAAAATAAAATGATTCTAAGGTCACAGTGGCGTGTCTCCTGGAGAAAATAATAACTGCAATCAGTTTTAAACTGTCACTGACACTGGAAGTCATTTAATAATAAATAAATAAATAATTCATGTGGCCACAGATGAAGCAGCAGATTTATTCAGAGACACGTTACATAACGAGGACGAATCTGAGTCTGTTACATAACCAGCAAACACAGAACACACAGAGATGATTCACCACCACACACACACAAAGACTCTTTGTTTAGAGAAAATACTAATAAAAAACAGCCTGGAACACATGGATTCAGAGCTCTCATAGGAGTCTATGGGAGCTGTGGTAGAGACACTCATAGGAGTCTATGGGAGCTGTGGTAGAGACTCTCATAGGAGTCTATGGGAGCTGTGGTGGAGACTCTCATAGGAGTCTATGGGAGCTGTGGTGGAGACTCTCATAGGAGTCTATGGGAGCTGTGGTATAGTCTATCATAGGAGTCTATGGGAGCTGTGGTAGAGACTCTCATAGGAGTCTATGGGAACTGTGCTAGAGTCTCTCATAGGAGTCTATGGGAGCTGTGATAGAGACTCTCATAGGAGTCTATGGGAGCTGTGATAGAGATTCTCATAGGAGTCTATGGGAGCTGTGGTCAAGTCTCTCATAGGAGTCTATGGGAGCTGTGGTCGAGACACTCATAGGAGTCTATGGGGGCTGTGGTAGAGACACTCATAGGAGTGTATGGGAGCTGTGGTAGAGACACTCATAGGAGTCTATGGGAGCTGTGGTAGAGACACTCATAGGAGTCTATGGGGGCTGTGGTAGAGACTCTCATAGGAGTCTATGGGAGCTGTGGTAGAGACACTCATAGGAGTGTATGGGAGCTGTGGTAGAGACACTCATAGGAGTCTATGGGGGCTGTGGTAGAGACACTCATAGGAGTCTATGGAAGCTGTGGTAGAGACTCTCATAGTTTATGGGAGCTGTGGTAGAGTCTCTCATAGGAGTCTATGGGAGCTGTGGTAGAGTCTCTCATAGGAGTCTATGGGAGCTGTGCATAGACTCTCATAGGAGTCTATGGGTGCTTTGATAGAGACTCTCATAGGAGTCTATGGGAGCTGTGTTAGAGACTCTCATAGGAGTCTATGGGAGCCTTTTTAGTCATTCTACGTCTTTTCTGGTAATTTTATGTCTTTTTTTATACATCACTTTTTCTTTTTTGGTCATTTATACAGTGAAATGGTTTTTTGTTGTAATTTAAATGTAAATATCAGCAAAAACTGTAATTTAGACTGAATAAGATGAATAATCCCGTTATTTTTGGGTTATTGTGTCCTTGCGACACTGCTTTAATTTCACATTTTAAAAAGGGTGAGTTTCTACAGATCAAATGTTTTGTACTGTTTCTTGATTTGTGGTAATTAAAAGCTTTTACTACGCTGATATTCATTATTTAGTTTTACGCCCTATTTCTGACCAACTTGACAGTGTTTTACTGTAATTTCAACATATTTTTTACAGTGCAGGAATAAACAAATGACATTTTACAGAATATAACTGTTCTATTTAACTCGATGATGAAACTTTATTTGTTAACTTTTTTAAAAAGATAACTTTGGCATCTGTGCACACAAGACAGGAACAGGATTTGGATCTGATGGACAGAAGTTTAAAAATTAATTATCTTATGAGACTTCACAGGTTTTAATCATGAAACTTTCTTCACATTGCCTTCTTTAGCATTAGCGTTAGCGTTAGCATCTGAAGCTGGACGCAGCTGTTTCTCAGAGCTCGCACAGAAGTTTAAAAATGAACAATCTTATCAGACTTCACAGGTTTTAATCACGAAACTTCCTCAGATTTTTTCTTCACATTGCCTTCTTTAGCATTAGCATTAGCATTAGCGTTAGCATCTGAAGCTAAACGCAGCTGTTTCTCAGAGTTAGCCTGCTAGCAGATCGTCACTGAAACAGCAGGAAGTTTCTCGTGTTACGACTTTAGTTTTTTCTGTTTTCACAGTTTCTCCAGAGCCGCCTGCACGGCTGAACGTGATTGGTCGAGACACCTGTCAATCAAGCAGACATACAGATAATGAGATATTCATTTAAATTAAAATACAAGTGAAACGACGACCAGAGAACTCAAACCGATGCGTAAAAAAACTGCATGGAAGTTGTTATTTTTCTCATTGACTTCTATGCAGTTTTGTCACAGCGGCGCCTGGTGGTCGTCAGGGGAACGGCAGCAGGACCAATCAGCTGTGGAGGCTCCTGATTGGCTCCTTAACGAGAACATGAACTGTGAATATGAAGTGAAAATGAATCTGATTGGACTTTTTATTGATTAACGATCAATAACTCCCAACGATGCATTCATACAGCTAATTATATATTCATGAGGACAACAACACAGGTCAATAAATCAACATCTTTGATAAACAACAAATAAAAGCAGAGAAATAGTTTCATAATAACAAAGCCTGACTTTATCATTTTAATATTCAGGTCAACATGAAAAATGACAAGTAGAAAGAAATTAATGAATCAATAAATAAACATGTAGAAATAAAAGAATAAATGGAAATGATATGTTTTTACATTTATTTTACTTATTTATTATGTATTGTTTACATTTATTCTGTATTACTTTTGCCACCCAACATTGGCAAAATGTAAATTATTTTAAAATACAGAAATACCTAAAAAAATAAAAATAATAAATGTAAAAATACAGAACTTCTACAAATTTATATATTTCTACATTTAATTATCTATTTATTTATTAATATATGTATTTCTGTATTAATCATGTATTGTTTACATTTATTCTATTTATTTATTAATGTATTTTTCTACATTTATTCATTTATTCTGCATGACTTTTGTCACCCAACAATGGAAAAAAATGTTTTTAATTAAAATAATAAATACAGAAATACCTAAATAAATAATAAAATAAATGTAAAAATACAGAATTTCCACAAAAATATATATTTCTACATTTAATTATGTATTTATTTATTAATATATGTATTTCTGTATTTATTATGAATTTTTTTACATTTATTCTATTTATTTATTTATTTTTCTACATTTATTCTGCATGACTTTTGTCACCCAACAATGGAAAAATGTAAATTATTTTAAAATAATAAATACAGAAATACCTAAATAAATAAAATAAATGTAAAAATACAGAATTTCTACAAAAATATATATTTCTATATTTAATTATCTATGAATTAATTAATTAATTTCTACTTGTGTGAAGAAGAAGAAGAAGAAGAGGAAGCATGTGACTGGTCTCATGTGGTTTCTCTGTTTCTGGCTCCTTGTTTACTTGTTTACGTCTGTTGTTGACGTGAATCAGCTGATTGAAGGTGACGATCAGCTGTGAGCTGGAAACACAGAAAACCTTTCAGAGAGCTTTAAAAACTCCCACGCTGCCAGGAGGCCAGTGAACGCACCACGGGACTGTTTTACTCTGTTTGGGACGTTTACAGTCACGATGATAAACGTGCTTTAATCAATCAATCAATCAATCAATCAATCAATCAATCAATCAATCAATCAATCAATCAATCAATCCATCAATCCAT
>NC_081530.1:36520939-36540939 GCF_030273125.1 Centropristis striata | reverse complement strand
ATAAAAAATCTCACTTCAATAATAAATTATTACATCAAATAGAAAAAAAATCAACATGTGATCCACAAAAATAAAAAAACGTCACATCTGGATCTTTCATGTGTTCAGAATCACAATATTTCTTTATCTTCCAAGTCGGGAACTTATTTTTCCGATTATTCCAACACAACCTGAATGCAGCATCGAGGCTCGTCGTGCAAAGTTTACAAAAGTAAAAAGAATTATTTCTGTATCGACTCTTAAATTTGATTCTGACAGAAAATTTTCTGTTTTTCTTCAGACGAGAAAAACAAATGAAAGAATAAACCTGCAAAACAAAGTCGAGTTCCAACAACAAGATGTGTCAACGTCTATAAAAAGACACAAAGCGACAAAAAAACAACATAAAATGACAAAAAAAGATGTTAAATTACCAAAAGGAGGTGGAAAATTACAAAAAAGACTGAAAATGACCAAAAAAAGATGTTAAAAGACGTAAAAAACGTCGTTAAAAGACTTTAAAAAGACGTCAAATGACGATAACAAGTCACAAAATGACCAAAAAACAACATAAAATGACTAAAAAAGAAACATTTTAAGAAAACAAACTAAAGAATAAACCTGTGAAACAAAGTTCCAACAACAAGATTCAACGTCTGACTGGACCTGGAAGTGTGTGTGTGTGTGTGTGTGGTTGCAGTGTCACAATGGAACAAACAGAAAGTATAAATAGAGACGAAGAGGAGGAAGAGGAGGAAGAGGAGGAAGAGGAGGAGAAACTTTACTGCTGCTGGAACAAACTTCTGATTCCAGATTCACTTGAACTTTTATACATTTTATATTTATATATATTATATATTTTATACATGATCATCTCTGTGTTTCATATTAAATATCTATAAATCTCTTTCATCTCTGTGAATCAATGACAGTTAGAATATTATAATTAGAATAACAGAAACCAGGAAACATGAAAAAATGTTTTTTTAAATGTGAATAAAATAGAGAAGTGTTTATATTCATATTTCCAAGTTCCCACAAGTGTCACAAATGTTTAAAAACACAAATGATCAAAAAAGAAAAAGGAAAAATACTTAAAAACAATGACCAAAAAACAACATAAAATGACCGAAAAACTATGTAAAATGAATTAAAAAAGATGTAAAATGACCAAACAGATGAAAAATGACAACAAAAAGACACCAAACGACCAAAAAACTATGTAAAATGAGCGAAAAAAAGACGTCAAATGACCAAAAAAAGACACAAAACAACAAAAAAGATGTAAAATGACGAAAAAAGACACAAAACGACAATAAACGATGTAAAATGACAGAAAAAAAGACATAAAATGACCAAAAAACAACGCAGAATGACCGAAAAACAATATAAAATGAATTTAAAAAAGATGTAAAATGACCAAAAAGATGAAAAATTACTATAAAAAGCCAGAAAACAACCAAAAAAGACATAAAATGACTAAGGACACATTCTCAGAGAAGCTTTGGTGACTGTTTATAAGAAACCTTGGTAACTGATGATCAGTTCAAGGACCGTCAGAAAGTTGAAACTCTAAGGATAATGTCTGTTTTTATTATATTTGCTGTGTTTTTGCTGGTTTCTCACAGAGAGAAACCTTCAGGTGAATAAATGTTTGTGATGAAGAACTCACTGATGAAACTTCATTAAAACTATAATTTATAGACTATTAAGGCTCCGTTTCCATGGTGACGGTCTGAACAGAAGACTAAAGTGGCGTCTCGTTTAGACGAGCGTTTTCAGGAGGAAATCTGCTGATACGGTGATCTAAAGTGTGTGAATGTGATTGTATGCAGCCAGGCGGCATCACTTAAAGCCATAAGAGCATCTTTGGGCATGCAGAAGTTTTCATCAGCTACTCCTTCCACAAAGTTCTCCTCCATCACTAGATCTCCCAGGTCTCGTTCACAGCCGTCTGGCTCCTCCCACCAATCGCTGCATCCAGAATGTGATGGAGGTAATTCCAGATCCTTCTCTGTTCACTAATACTATCTGTACATATCCTGGACATTTGGTGGAAAGACTCCTGTAAGTTTATTAGAGCTGCCAGAGCAGCTTGAAGGTCCCACCATGGAAATAATCCCACGTTTCTTTATTTCCTGTCCTGGAGCATGTATGTGACGTAAACACATACGTGACGTGAGCAGATCAGATCAGAGTTTTGTGTCTTGTCGGAGGAGAGGATCTAAGTTTACACATTTTAAAACACGTCAGCGTCTAAACTAAAGGCTCCACATTAATATTTAGTGGTTTTTACCCGCCAGCGTCCTGGTGTAAACAGCCTCAAACTATATTCTATAAACATCAACAACAACAACAACTTCCTGTGAGTTAAAACCAGCGAAGCGTCTTCACATCATCCATCATGTCAATCAGACAGACAGACAGACAGAGTGACAGACAGACAGGCAGACAGAGAGACAGACAGACAGACAGGCAGGCAGAGACTCTTTATGGTTTATTTTATACAGTATATCTCTCTACAGAAACAACAAGACGCCAGTTCCTTTATCTGACCTCAACACCCTGAACCAGTGAACCAGGGAACCAGTGAACCAGTGAACCAGGGAACCAGTGAACCAGTGAACCAGGGAACCAGTGAACCAGTGAACCAGGGAACCAGTGAACCAGGGAACCAGTGAACCAGGGAACCAGTGAACCAGTGAACCAGTGAACCAGGGAACCAGGGAACCAGTGAACCAGGGAACCAGTGAACCAGGGAACCAGGGAACCAGGGAACCAGTGAACCAGTGAACCAGTGAACCAGGGAACCAGTGAACCAGGGAACCAGTGAACCAGGGAACCAGGGAACCAGTGAACCAGTGAACCAGGGAACCAGTGAACCAGGGAACCAGGGAACCAGTGAACCAGTGAACCAGGGAACCAGGGAACCAGTGAACCAGGGAACCAGTGAACCAGGGAACCAGTGAACCAGGGAACCAGGGAACCAGTGAACCAGTGAACCAGGGAACCAGGGAACCAGTGAACCAAGGAACCAGTGAACCAGTGAACCAGTGAACCAGGGAACCAGTGAACCAGTGAACCAGGGAACCAGTGAACCAGTGAACCAGGGAACCAGGGAACCAGTGAACCAGGGAACCGGTGAACCGGTGAACCAGTGAACCAGGGAACCAGGGAACCAGTGAACCAGTGAACCAGGGAACCAGGGAACCAGTGAACCAGGGAACCGGTGAACCAGTGAACCAGGGAACCAGTGAACCAGTGAACCAGGGAACCAGTGAACCAGGGAACCAGTGAACCAGTGAACCAGGGAACCAGGGAACCAGGGAACCAGTGAACCAGGGAACCGGTGAACCAGTGAACCAGGGAACCAGTGAACCAGTGAACCAGGGAACCAGTGAACCAGGGAACCAGTGAACCAGTGAACCAGGGAACCAGGGAACCAGTGAACCAGGGAACCAGGGAACCAGGGAACCGGTGAACCGGTGAACCAGGGAACCAGTGAACCAGTGAAAGCAGCAGCTGGTGTCAGTAGAAACAGATGATCACGATGATCATGATGACGTCAAATGACCAAAAAAGACGTAAAATGACTTTAAAAAGACGTAAAATGACCAAAAAAGACGTAAAATGACCAAAAAAAGACATTAAATGACCAAAAAAGACTATAAATGACCAAAAAAAGACATAAAATGACCAAAAAAGGTGTAAAATGCCCAAAAAAATATGTAAAATGACCAAAAAAAGACGTAAAATCCAATCCAATCCAATCCCCTTTATTTATATAGCACATTTTTAGCAAACACAAGGTTTCCAAAGTGCTGCACAAACAATAAATACATAACACAATACAAAGAGATGTAGTAAACAATAGATCAGTAGATGCAATAAGATAAAATAAATTAAAAATGGGATAAAAATAAATAAAATAAAATGTAAAATGTACTGCCCGCACAAAATAAAATATGCATGAATACAATAAAAACAAAAAAATCATAAAATCATAAAATCAACATAAAATCAACATAAAATCAACACTCTACGTGGTGTTAAAAGCCAACGAGAAGAGGTGGGTTTTAAGAAGAGATTTAAAATGAGACAGTGAGGAGGCCTGTCTGATGTGCAGCGGCAATTCATTCCACAGTTTTGGAGCTGCGATGGCAAAAGCTCGTTCCCCTCTGAGCTTCAGCCGAGCTCTGGTACCAGGAGCAGCTGGTCAGCTGACCTGAGAGAGCGGGTAGGAGAGTAGGGGTGCAGCAGCTCAGAGAGGTAAGGAGGAGCAAGACCATTTAAAGCTTTAAAAGCAAATAAAATCATTTTAAAATGAATCCTAAAATGAACGGGCAGCCAGTGCAGTGAAGCTAAAACAGGTGAAATGTGCTCATACTTTCTTGTGCCAGTTAAAAGACGTGCAGCAGCATTTTGGACCAGTTGAAGGCGGGCAATGGAGGACCCACTAACCCCCATATAAAGTGCGTTACAGTAATCCAGCCGAGTGGTCACGAAGGCATGGATTACTGTCTCAAAGTGCCGTGTTTGCAGGAGTGGTTTTATTTTTGCCAGCTGCCGTAGCTGGAAGAAACTGGACTTCACCACAGCTTTGATCTGGCTGTCAAATTTAAGATTAGCGTCCACTTTAACCCCCAGGTTACTCACAATTGGCTTATGATGTTGTGCCAAAGAACCCAGATCAACCAGGGGGGGGGTTACAGAAGAGCCACCAAAGACCATGACTTCGGTCTTTTTTTCATTAAAACTCAGGAAGTTTGAGGCCATCCAGGCTTTGATGTCATGTAGGCACCTTAGGAGTGAGTCAATACAGTACGAGTCATCTTTTTTGAGGGGGACATAGATTTGACTGTCATCTGCATAACAATGAAAAGAAATTCCGTGTTTTCTGAGAATGGACCCAAGTGGCAGTAGATACAGGGAAAAAAGAAGCGGGCCAAGCACAGAGCCCTGCGGGACCCCACATGAGAGAGGAGCAGTGGAGGACACAGAGTCACCAAGGCTGACACAGAAAGTCCGATGTGACAGGTAGGACCTGAACCATTCCAGTCTGTGCCACTGATGCCCACCCACTGCTCCAAACCAGCCAACAGGATTTCATGGTCCACTGTATCAAAAGCAGCAGACAAATCTAAAAGCACCAGGACAACACAATGACCAGAGTCAGTAGCTAAAAAGATGTCATTAAAAACTCTTAAAAGCGCTGATTCTGTGCTGTGCAATGTTTTAAAACCGGATTGGAAGATCTCAAGAATATTTTTTGCATTTAAAAAGTCCATGAGCTGAGCATAAACTATCTTCTCTAGAATTTTAGAGATGAAAGGCAGTTTAGAGATGGGTCTGAAATTTGCCAAGACAGTAGGATCCAGCCCAGGTTTTTTTAACAGAGGCTGCACCGCAGCATGTTTAAAATTTAAAAGGGACTACTCCAGAGGACAGACTGCTATTAATTACTGTGAGACAGGATGGGCCAAGAGTGGGAAAAACCTCCTTAAACAATCGGGGCGGGACAGTGTCACCCGGCGAACCCGAGGGCTTCAAATGACACACAATCTCCTGCACAAAGGGCAAGGTCACAGGCTCAAAGGTGTCAAAAACAGCAGAGCAGGGTACAAACACTGAAGGATCAGAAGCAGGAGGTGAAATAAGTGCTCTGGTAGAGGCAACCTTATTAGTGAAGTACTGAAGAAAGTTCTCACACAGAGCAGGAGAGGCATCAAATCCAGTAGGTGGTGCATTAAGAGCAGAGTTAATTACTTTAAACAACACACGAGGTTTATGACGGTTCACCATAACAATATCAGAAAAATATTTTCTTTTTGCCTCTCTTACAGTGGATTGGAAATGACGCCAGCAATCCCTCAATATCTGAAAAGACACTTGTAGTTTGTCCTTTTTCCATTTTCGTTCCGCTCTTCGACACTCCTGTCTGGCCATGCGGGTCGTTTCATTTAGCCAAGGCTCTGATTTAGTTCTCTGTTGCCTGGTCTTCAAAGGAGCAGCAGTGTCTATAGCAGTTTGACAGGTGTCCAGGAACCAAGAGTTGAGAGACTCTGTGTCGTCACACACAGACTGAGGAGTCATGCAGCTCTGACTGAAGACTGCAGAGAAGTGAGCAGCAGTGAAAGAGTTAATGACTCGACATCTGCGAGCAGCAGCGCGAGGTTTAAAAGTGTTACGGCAAACAGCAGCTTCAAAAAGTACAGGCATGTGATCCGAGAAAACAGCATCACAGACCTCCAGGTTAAGAACAGGCAAACCATGAGTTAAAACCAGATCAAGTGTGTGACCTCGTTCATGTGTCGGCCCCAGTACACACTGCGTGAGATTAAAAGAGTCAATGATGTTTAAAAAGTCACTCGCCAAAGGGGTTTCAGGGCAACACACATGAATGTTAAAATCTCCAGCAATAAGGACCCGGTCATATTTTGGCATGGTATCTGCCAAAAACACAGAAAACTCTGTTAAAAAGTCAGTTAAAAAGTTATATTTGGGGGGCCGATAGACCACCGCACACAGCACCGTGTGCGGACGCCCCAGCTCAAACAAGCTGAGTTCAAAGCTGGTGAACGTGGATGACGGCGATAACTGTTTACATTTAAAGTCACTCTTAAAAACAGTCGCAATTCCTCCACCTCGGCCAGACGTTCGAGGAGAGTTAAAAAAGGAGCAGTCAACAGGTAGAAGTTCTGAAAAGACACCGGACTCACCAACACTCAGCCAGGTCTCGGTAATAAACAGGAAATCCAATTCCCGCGACATGAAGTAATCCTTAAGGATGAATGATTTGTTCCCAAGCGATCTGGCATTTACCAAGCCAAACCGGGCAGGAGCCGGCGGGTCAGGGCGAGCAGCTGACAGGGAGACCCGACACAGAGGCCGCAGGTTCCCCAGATTCACTCCGCGCCGGCGGGGACAAGGAGAGCCGGGTCCACGGGGCTGGAACATCCAACCCGCCACCGGTACCAACCAGGCAGCAGCAGGGTCCACGGGGCTGGAACATCCAATCCGAACCCGCCACCGGTACCAACCAGGCAGCAGCAGGGTCCACGGGGCTGGAACATCCAATCCGCCACCGGTACCAACCAGGCAGCAGCAGGGTCCACGGGGCTGGAACATCCAATCCGAACCCGCCACCGGTACCAACCAGGCAGCAGCAGGGTCCACGGGGCTGGAACATCCAATCCGAACCCGCCACCGGTACCAACCAGGCAGCAGCAGGGTCCACGGGGCTGGAACATCCAATCCGCCACCGGTACCAACCAGGCAGCAGCAGGGTCCACGGGGCTGGAACATCCAATCCGAACCCGCCACCGGTACCAACCAGGCAGCAGCAGGGTCCACGGGGCTGGAACATCCAATCCGAACCCGCCACCGGTACCAACCAGGCAGCAGCAGGGTCCACGGGGCTGGAACATCCAATCCGAACCCGCCACCGGTACCAACCAGGCAGCGACAGGGTCCAGCAAACGTCGGGAGATACAAAGGCGAGGTCCCGCTCCATATCCACCTCGATCAGGACGCACCAACCCGGCCCTCAGCCTCACCAGACAGCCACTCCGCTCACCTCGACGGCGGTGACGTTTACGCCGCGGAGGTAGCACAGGAGTGCGGCAGAGGTATGACGGGATGTTCAGTAGGAAGGGAGACGTTTTTTGTCCGTTATACTCGAAGTTGATGAATTGTTTGTCGGATATTCTCAGGTGTAGCAGCGTTTGGCGATCATACACCAGCAGAGAGTTGACAGTTTGCGAAACAAGTGATACAAGCAGTAGAAACACACACAACAGTCGGAGCATCTGACGGCTCGCCACACACACTGGCGCCATCTTGACACGATGGACCGCTATCGTCCAACTAAAAAAAGACGTAAAATGACCAAAAAAAGACGTAAAATGACCAAAAAATGACGTGAAATTACCAAAATAGACGTAAAATGACCAAAAAATACTTAAAATGACCAAAAAATGATGTGAAATTACCAAAAAAGACGTAAAATTACCAAAAAAGACGTAACATGACCAAAAAATAACGTTAAAAGACGTGAAATGACCAAAAAGACCACTGAATAAACATTAACAACATAAAAAAACTAGCTGATAACTTCACTAACGGCAAAACATCAAACAAATCCAACAGCAGACGTAATAAAGCAGCTAATATAAGATATGACATTATAACTCGTCTATAACACCTGATCAATATGTTTCACTCTGACTCACTGATCAACATTTACAACACAAGAAAAATACGTTTAACAGCAAAACAACAAACAAGTCCAACAGCAGACATGATGAGTGTTGAATGTTTAACAAACAGGAATACAAATAAATAATAACCACGTATTAATAACCACCAAGAACAGCAGACCAACATTCATTACAAGAAGTCATTTTGTGCATTTTTACACTTTGCTTTTAACATTTCCTGCTCAGTAGTTGTACTGAGGGCCACTTCAGGTGAGGCTGAGGCCGTGTGTGGCCCCCGGGCCTCATGTTGACCACCCCTGCTCTACACCAACAAACCCAGACAAGACCTCCATCATCATGGAGTCCACCAGGTCATCAGACCAGCTCCAGTCGGACTTCTTCACTCTGATAACAACTAATAACTCTCTGCAACAAGAGGAAAGTTGGTCAACTCTAAACTTCAAGGCAACAAACTTCCATAAAATATTAAGTTGGACAATTAAACTAAATATTTTAAGTTTTGTTTTTGAGTTTGCTCAACTCTGAATTCAGATTTTTGTCAACTCAACTGTAAGTTGTACTAACTTATAATTTTACATTGTAATAACTTTTAATCCTTACTTCTGCTAACTTCTGCAATGTGCTGAATTGGCACGATTGTAACGCCGCTATGAAATGTCAGCTAATGTTGCGACCACAATTTTGAGTTAGCATTGATACGCTAATGGCTACTCTTGTAGCTGTAACAAGCAGCGCCGCTAGCATCAGTTAGCCGCTAGCATCAGTTAGCCGCTAGCGTCAGTTAGCCGCTAGCATCAGTTAGCCGCCAGCATCAGTTAGCCGCTAGCATCAGTTAGCCGCCAGCATCAGTTAGCCGCTAGCATCAGTTAGCCGCCAGCATCAGTTAGCCGCTAGCATCAGTTAGCTGCTAGCGTCAGTTAGCCGCTAGCATCAGTTAGCCGCCAGCATCAGTTAGCCGCTAGCATCAGTTAGCCACCAGCATCAGTTAGCCGCTAGCATCAGTTAGCCGCTAGCATCAGTTAGCCGCTAGCATCAGTTAGCCGCTAGCTTTCGCTAATGACAGAATTTCACCGCTTTCCCGCATTTCCCAACAAAGAAATAAGAGTTATCAGAACTATTGTCCCTTGTTGTGAACCCCAACTTAAAGATATAAGTAACAACAACTCACCAACTTGTTTTTGAGCAGACAACTGGCTTCCTTTGTTGTGCTAACTTACATTATTGCCCTAAATGTCAGTATTCCCCCCTCTGCCTGTCAACCAGCAGAGAGACGACACATAAACACCTTCTAACCGACTCCATCACCTCCAGGAGCCACAGCGGCTCTTTCCTCCAGTGATGCTGCGTTCGATTGCACTCGGAGCTCGGAAAGATCCGACCTCCGAGTGGGAAAAGTGCAACAGAACGGCCCTTGAACTCGGGATTCTGACTCGGGAACTCAGGTAGGATCCAAGCAGCGGGTAGGTCAGAAATATGAGGTAAACAGTCAGTTTATCTTCAACATTTAGTCTGTTATGTGTCCTTTAATGTAGCGTTTGTTGCTAACAGCTGATGTAGCTGATGTTCTTCTCCAGAATAACTTTTAAATGCTCCAAAGACGTCCATACAAACATCACTGTGCTGTGGCGGCCATCTTGTTTTCAGAGCAATGAAACGTATTTACCTCGGAAGTCAGAATTCCAATTTGGATCTTTCTGAGTTCCGAGTGCACTCGAACGCAGCAAAACTCCACAAACTGCACCAAGTGCAGCTCCACCACCCGTCCTGACACCTCCACATGTCTCAGAGGAACCATAGACGGTCTATGAGAACTAAACACAACTCAAATCATTCTATCAAATATTAATAACTTATTTATTCACTCGGCTCAGCAAAGACTTTATTACCTGCCATATGTCTAGTGTGGGCTGATGGTGTGTGTGTTTATTGTTTATTGTTTATTGTTTATTGTTTATTGTTTATTGTTTATTGTTTATTGTTGCTGCTCCTCCACATGTGAAGTTCCTAACGGAACAATAAAGTTCTTTGAATTGAATTTATATACTTAAATAATCTGCAGGAAGCATTTAAACTGTAATAAATACATAAAGAAAAGGACTTATTAATCCATCTTATTATTATTAATAATAATAATAATAATAATAATAATAATAATAATTCTCTCTTCAGGTTTACTGGTAATAAAAGCATCATTTAGGATGAATTGATCATCAACAAAAACAGTTTAATGACAATAATATAATAGTTAAAGTCAAACTCTATTCAAATAAATAACTAAAGACGTAATTATAAACGTCTTATAATAATCTAATCATAAACACATTTATGATGCTGTTATTGACACATAAAAACACAATAATGTTAATAAGCATCTATTTATTTAGGATTTTAATATAAAACATTAAAACATGACTGATATTATAACACTGACTTCATGTTTTTTGCAGCTTTTTATTCATTTATTGTATTTATTGATCAGCTGATTTAATGTTGACAACCTAAAACCTAAAAAGAGTTTCTATAATAAATGATAAATCTCTCCTGATCAGAGACTCTGTGGCAGATAAACGGAGCCTGGTGGATAAAAACTGTTGTGTAACATCTGTTAGACAACAACAACAACAACAACAACAACAACAACAACAACAACAGCAGCAGCTCAGAGACTCAGAGGATTTATTAAAACACCAACACATGACATGTTTGATTAACAAACAGGAAAATAAATCATTCTGAGCTGCTTTAATTATGACAGTTCTTCCTGTCAGACCTTGAGGAGGAGTTGGTTCAGTGAAAGAGGAGTAAGAGGAGTAAGAGGAGTAAGAGGAGTAAGAGGAGTAAGAGGAGTAAAAGGAGTAAGAGGAGTAAGAGGAGTAAGAGGAGTAAAAGGAGTAAGAGGAGTAAGAGGAGTAAGAGGAGTAAAAGGAGTAAGAGGAGTAAGAGGAGTAAGAGGAGCTGAAGCAGCTGATGGGCGGTGGCGTCCTGCAGGAGGTCAGAGGTCACGCTGAAACAGGAAGAGGAAGTTGTGCCACCTGCTTCCTCTAACGGTCCACTCAGCTCCACTCTAACTGGATTATTATCTCTCTTTGGTCATTTCATGACTTTTATTGGTCATTTTGGGTCATTTTATGTCCTTTTTTTGTAATTTTATGTCTTTTTTGGTCGTTTTTGGTCATTTTGTGTCTTTTTACTCATTTTATGTCCTTTTTTTTTGTAATTTTATGTCTTTTTTGGTCGTTTTTGGTCATTTTGTGTCTTTTTACTCATTTTATGTCCTTTTTTTTTGTAATTTTATGTCTTTTTTGGTCGTTTTTGGTCATTTTGTGTCTTTTTTTGGTCATTTTATGTCATTTTACTCATTTTATGTCCTTTTTTTTAAATTTTATGTCTTTTTTTGTCGTTTTTGGTCATTTTGTGTCTTTTTTTGGTCATTTTATGTCATTTTACTCATTTTATGTCCTTTTTTTGTAATTTTATGTCTTTTTATTGAAGCTCAAGTTTAACTTTATTATTTCTGATTTTCTGCTCAAATTAAAAACCTTCTAACTGTTAAATAAGAACCATTTAAACAGTTTAATACAGGAGCTTTGATGTCTTCTGTGCAGAACGTTTCTCAGCACAGAGGAAGTTTTGTTTACATGAAGTCAGTGTGTGTGTGTGTGTGTGTGTGTGTGTGTGTGTGTGTGTGTGTGTGTGTGTGTGTGTGTGACAGATAAAACCCTCTCAGACTTTAGTTTCCGGTCGCGACGTTAAAGAGCCACAAATACGTTTTATAAACTTCTGAAGATCCTGAAATCCTGCAACTCAGAGTATTTAAGGCTTTGGTTGCTAAGCAACCAGGGCCAGGTGGCGTCCACCAATCAGAGCAGCTGCTGCTGTTCCTTCTGACGCCACTCAGAGAGAAAAACAGCTGAAAGTTTCCCTCCAACAGAAAGAGTTCTAGTCCGACCCGGAGCTCCGATCAGCGACCCGACTTCACTCTGAGCATCCTCAGTTCTTCCTCAACGTCTACATACGGGTTTTATGATTTGCCACTTTAATCTCATGAATCTGCAATTTTATTCTTGTAGATTTTCCACTTTTCTTCTCGTAGATTTGCCACTTTTTTCTCATAAATCTGTGACTTTTTTCTCCAAAATTTGCCACTTTTATCTCATAAATCTACATTTTCTCGTAAATTTGCCACTTTTTTCTAATAAATTTGCCACTTTTTTCTCCAAGATTGATTTGCCACTTTTTTCTAATAAATCTGCCATTTTTAACTCATAAATTTGCCACTTTTTTTCTCCTTGATTTTGCCACTTTAATCTCATAAATCTACATTTTCTCGTAAATTTGCCACTTTTTTCTCATAAATTTGCCACTTTTTTTCTCATAAATTTGCCACTTTTTTCTCATAAATCTGTGACTTTTTTCTCGTAGATTTTGCCACTTTAATCTCATAAATCTACATTTTCTCGTAAATTTGCCACTTTTTCCTCATAAATCTGCCACTTTTTTTCTCATAAATTTGCCACTTTTTTCTCATAAATCTGTGAGTTTTTTCTCGTAGATTTGCCACTTTTATCTCATAAATCTACTTTTTCTCGTAGATTTGCCACTTTTTTCTAATAAATCTGCCATTTTTTCCTCATAGATTTGCCACTTTTTTCTCATAAATTTGCTACTTTTTTCTAATAAATCTGCCATTTTTTCCTCATAGATTTGCCACTTTTTTCTCATAAATTTGCTACTTTTTTCCCCCTAGATTTGCCAATTTAATCTCATAAATCTACTTTTTTTTCCCGAACATTTGCCACTTTCCGAAAATTTGCCACTTTTTTCCTCATAAATCTGCCTTTTTTTTAATCCTTGGCCCTAATACGCTGTCATATAAATCTGTATTTACTTCAGACTAGAGACATTTTTATTTCTGTATATATTGTTTAGTACAGCAAACTTTTTTAAATCTGTGTGTGTGTGTGTGTGTGTGTGTGTGTGTGTGTGTGTGTGTGTGTCTCACCGGGGGGGGTTTGGCCACCAGGCAGCAGCCCATCTTGTGCCAGAAGTCGCTCATGGCGACGCCGCGGCGCCTGTCCAGCGACCGGCCGCCGCGCTCTGCTGCCGCCCTGCAGGCCGGAGGAGGAACTGCAGCCGGGACGCCCACGGGCATCAGACACACACACACACACACACACACACACACACACACACACACACACACACACACACACACACACACACACACACTCAGGGAGGTCCAGACAGGAAAACGTCTGGAGGAAACTTTCTGCGTCCGATAATTCCACAAAAATATTAAAACTCTGCTGACGTCCACTGATGAAAAATAATAATCCACAAGTTTAAATCCAAACAGAGACGACGGCTTCGAGTTTCATCTGTGAACAAAGAGAAGAAACGTTTCATTTAGTTTTTTAATCATAAATATATATATAATATAATATAATATTTCATCATGAAACATCGTTTATTAGTTGAGTGTTTTGGTGTTTTGAGAGACTTTGGTCAGGTTTTTTTCTTCTTGTTTGTCTGTTTCTGTTTTTCTGTCTTTGGTTGATTTGACAGTTGAAGATTCTATAAAAAGATTTAAATCGTCTCAGAGAAACACAACAAAACGTTTCTATAGTTTTTATTTATTTAAACTGAATCAATGATTCAGTTTCTCCTCCTCAGAGTTTCACAACGAGAACAAAGTGTCTCAGACAGAAAGAACATGAAGAACATGAAGCATGACGAGAGACTGGGTGTGGTACACACACACACACACACACACACACACACACACACACTCACACACACACACACACACACACACACACACACACACTCACACACACACACACACTCACACACACAGAGACACACACACACACACACACACACACACACACACACACACACTCACACACACACTCACACACACACACACACACACACACACACACACACACACACACACACTCACACACACACACACACACACACACACTCACACACACACTCACACACACACACACACACACACACACACACACTCACACACACACACACACACACACACTCACACTCACACACACACTCTGTGAGGCTGGTAAAGTTTAGATTAAAGACTTTCTGGAGGTTTTTTTTTCTTCTTGTTGTTTTTCAGATGAAGCAAACTGAAAACATCCAGGTGACCTTTGACCTCACAAAACAAACAAACAAACAACTAACTAACTAAATAAATAAAATACACAACAACAGTTTCAAAAAGTGAAATATGAAAATAAAGGTTTTGCTGACATGTAAGAGGGAAAAAAATAGGAATTAGGACAGAAGAAACATTATAATCCTTCAATATGGACAATACTGTGTAATACACTAATTTTGTGTCTTTTTGTGGTAATTTTGTGTTTGTTTTTTTAAATGTTATGTCTGTTTTATAATTTTGGGTAATTTTATGTCCTTTTTTAGTAAATGTTTTTGTGATTCTGTGTTTTTTTTGTATTTTGTGTCTTCATTGATAGTTTTGTCACATGACAAATATTCACTGGACATCTGTTTACACAGAGCAGAGGGGAGAGGACAGGAGAGGCTGTTTACACAGAGCTGAGAGGAGAGGACAGGAGAGGCTGTTTACACAGAGCTGAGAGGAGAGGACAGGAGAGGCTGTTTACACAGAGCTGAGAGGAGAGGACAGGAGAGGCTGTTTACACAGAGCTGAGAGGAGAGGACAGGAGAGGCTGTTTACACAGAGCAGAGGGGAGAGGACAGGAGAGGCTGTTTACACAGAGCAGAGAGGAGAGGACAGGAGAGGCTGTTTACACAGAGCAGAGGGGAGAGGACAGGAGAGGCTGTTTACACAGAGCAGAGAGGAGAGGACAGGAGAGGCTGTTTACACAGAGCAGAGAGGAGAGGACAGGAGAGGCTGTTTACACAGAGCAGAGAGGAGAGGACAGGAGAGGCTGTTTACACAGAGCAGAGAGGAGAGGACAGGAGAGGCTGTTTACACAGAGCAGAGAGGAGAGGACAGGCTGCAGGTCTGATAACAGAAGAATGTGAACGTGTTGCTTCACGTTTCTGAACAGAAACAAACTGCTGCAGCCACAGAGTTCAGATACAAATACTACAAATACTGCAGTATAAATACTCTACAGGCTCAGGTACTACAGTATAAATACTCTACAGGCTCAGGTACTGCAGTATAAATACTCTACAGGCTCAGGTACTGCAGTATAAATACTCTACAGGCTCAGGTACTGCAGTATAAATACTCTACAGACTCAGGTACTGCAGTATAAATACTCTGCAGTACTTCAGATACTGCAGTATAAATACTCTGCAGTACTTCAGATACTGCAGTATAAATACTCTGCAGTACTTCAGGTACTTTTACTTCCTCTCACGTTGTTTTTTCAGACAAACAGAAACTTTGAGTTCCTGAATTCAAACTGACGGAGAGACGAGAACGTTCCTGTTCTCTGACATCATCACACACACACACACACACACACACACACACACACACACACACACACACACACACACACACAGACACACACACACACACACACAGCTGACGTGTGTTAACAGGCATTAACTCTCGTCTGTTTAGATAAAAAGTTACATTTCTGTTTGTTGTTGAATCTAAACGCTGAAACACAAACTGACAATTTTACATTTATATATACAGACATAAATATAAATATTATTGTTTATTCAAACATGTCAATAATAAACATATTCATCCCTAAAATGTTCAAACTGTGAAAGAACTCAAAGTAGCAACTTTATGCTAAGCTACGCTAACGACGTCCTGAAAATAATAAAAGTTTTAAACACTTTATATTGTGTCTGTCCTCTCCTCTCTGCTCTGTGTAAACAGCCTCTCCTGTCCTCTCCTCTCTGCTCTGTGTAAACAGCCTCTCCTGTCCTCTCCTCTCTGCTCTGTGTAAACAGCCTCTCCTGTCCTCTCCCCTCTGCTCTGTGTAAACAGCCTCTCCTGTCCTCTCCTCTCTGCTCTGTGTAAACAGCCTCTCCTGTCCTCTCCTCTCTGCTCTGTGTAAACAGCCTCTCCTGTCCTCTCCTCTCTGCTCTGTGTAAACAGCCTCTCCTGTCCTCTCCTCTCTGCTCTGTGTAAACAGCCTCTCCTGTCCTCTCCCCTCAGCTCTGTGTAAACAGCCTCTCCTGTCCTCTCCTCTCTGCTCTGTGTAAACAGCCTCTCCTGTCCTCTCCCCTCTGCTCTGTGTAAACAGCCTCTCCTGTCCTCTCCTCTCTGCTCTGTGTAAACAGCCTCTCCTGTCCTCTCCTCTCTGCTCTGTGTAAACAGCCTCTCCTGTCCTCTCCTCTCTGCTCTGTGTAAACAGCCTCTCCTGTCCTCTCCTCTCTGCTCTGTGTAAACAGCCTCTCCTGTCCTCTCCCCTCAGCTCTGTGTAAACAGCCTCTCCTGTCCTCTCCTCTCTGCTCTGTGTAAACAGCCTCTCCTGTCCTCTCCTCTCAGCTCTGTGTAAACAGCCTCTCCTGTCCTCTCCTCTCTGCTCTGTGTAAACAGCCTCTCCTGTCCTCTCCTCTCTGCTCTGTGTAAACAGCCTCTCCTGTCCTCTCCTCTCAGCTCTGTGTAAACAGCCTCTCCTGTCCTCTCCCCTCTGCTCTGTGTAAACAGCCTCTCCTGTCCTCTCCTCTCTGCTCTGTGTAAACAGCCTCTCCTGTCCTCTCCTCTCTGCTCTGTGTAAACAGCCTCTCCTGTCCTCTCCCCTCGGCTCTGTGTAAACAGCAGAAACCTTTAAAAGCTTCAGATGTTTATAGTTTCTGATTCTCTCATATTCAATCATTTTAATAACATATTTATAGTTTAACTTTCCTCTAAAGAACAGAAACAGAACGAGGCTCCTGATCTGAGGTCAGCTGAGCGTCGTCAACAACAACAACAACAACAACAACAACAGCAGCAGCTGTGAGTCAGTGAACGCATCGTTCAGACTCCCATGATTCTGTTGAATCATCTGAGAGCAAAACTGGAATATTTTGTTTATTAACTCAAATATAAAAGTATATACATATATAATTTAATTTTTCCAAAACATCTTAAACATTTTAACAAAACTGTAAATTTACATTAAAGTTGCATATATATATATATATATATATATATATATATATATATATATATATATATATATGGAGGGTTTTTTATATGGAGGGTTTTTGTTTTTTATCTGCAGCTTCACAAAGACTCTTTCATCATCGAGACGTTACAGGAAAGTTTAACGGTCGAACACGGAAAATATCACACACACACACACACACACACACACACACACACACACAGACACACAGACACAGCTGCAGGAGAAACTGAGAGGAAGCTGCTAGCGTGACGGAGTTTCAAAATAAAACTACAAACAGCTCTAAAGCTCATTAGTTAACATGTTATATCTCCTGTGTGTGTGTGTGTGTGTGTGTGTGTGTGGGTCAGAGTCCTGTCCCCTCAGGTCTGTGTAACTGCAGGTTAAACAGGGTTCAGCTGGTTCTCGTCACCGTGGCAACGAGACGATCAACAACATGATGACTAGAAACATGAGAGACGAGTCAGAGGAGCGTTCAGGAGTGTTTGACTGAAAATTAGGAACGTTCAGAAACTTTCAGAAACATTCAGAAACGTTCAGAAACGTTCAGAAACTTTCAGAAACTTTCAGAAACGTTCAGAAACGTTCAGAAACGTTTAGAAACATTCAGAAACTTTTAGAAACATTCAGAAACGCTCAGGAACGTTCAGAAACGTTTAGGAACGTTCAGAAACGTTCAGAAACTTTCAGAAATGTTTAGGAACGTTCAGAAACGTTCAGAAACTTTCAGAAACGTTCAGAAACGTTTAGGAACGTTTAGGAACGTTTAGGAACGTTCAGAAATGTTCAGAAACTTTTAGAAACGTTCAGAAACGTTCAGAAACTTTCAGAAACGCTCAGGAACGTTCAGAAACATTCAGAAACGTTTAGGAACGTTCAGAAACGTTCAGAAACTTTCAGAAACTTTCAGAAATGTTTAAGAACGTTTAGGAACGTTCAGAAACGTTCAGAAACTTTCAGAAACGTTTAGGAACGTTCAGAAACGTTCAGAAACGTTCAGAAACTTTCAGAAACTTTTAGAAACATTCAGAAACGTTCAGAAACGTTTAGGAACGTTCAGAAACTTTCAGAAACTTTCAGAAACTTTTAGAAACATTCAGAAACGTTCAGAAACTTTCAGAAACGTTTAGGAACGTTCAGAAACGTTCAGAAACTTTCAGAAACGTTCAGGAACGTTCAGAAACATTCAGAAACATTTAGGAACGTTCAGAAACGTTCAGGAACGTTCAGGAACGTTCAGAAACATTCAGAAACATTTAGGAACGTTCAGAAACGTTCAGGAACGTTCAGAAACATTCAGAAACGTTCAGAAACATTCAGAAACGTTTAGGAACGTTCAGAAACATTCAGAAATGTTCAGAAACATTCAGAAACGTTCAGAAACGTTTAGGAACGTTCAGAAACTTTCAGAAACGTTAAGGAACGCTCAGAAACATTTAGAAACATTTAGGAACATTCAGAAACATTCAGAAACGTTCAGAAACATTCAGAAACGTTCAGAAACGTTTAGGAACGTTCAGAAACGTTTAGGAACGTTCAGAAACGTTCAGAAACTTTTAGAAACATTCAGAAACGTTCAGAAACGTTTAGGAACGTTCAGAAACGTTCAGAAACCTTTAGGAACGTTCAGAAACGTTCAGAAACTTTCAGAAACATTCAGAAACGTTCAGAAACTTTCAGAAACTTTCAGAAACTTTCAGAAACGTTCAGAAACTTTTAGAAACATTCAGAAACTTTTAGAAACATTCAGAAACGCTCAGGAACGTTCAGAAACGTTTAGGAACGTTCAGAAACGTTCCGAAACTTTCAGAAATGTTTAGGAACGTTCAGAAACTTTCAGAAATGTTTAGGAACGTTCAGAAACGTTTAGGAACGTTCAGAAACATCAGGAACGTTCAGAAACGTTCAGAAACTTTCAGAAACGTTCAGAAACGTTTAGGAACGTTTAGGAACGTTCAGAAACGTTCAGAAACTTTTAGAAACGTTCAGAAACGTTCAGAAACTTTCAGAAACGCTCAGGAACGTTCAGAAACATTCAGAAACGTTTAGGAACGTTCAGAAACGTTCAGAAACTTTCAGAAATGTTTAGGAACGTTTAGGAACGTTCAGAAACGTTCAGAAACTTTCAGAAACGTTTAGGAACGTTCAGAAACGTTCAGAAACGTTCAGAAACATTTAGAAACTTTTAGAAACATTCAGAAACGTTCAGAAACGTTTAGGAACGTTCAGAAACTTTCAGAAACTTTCAGAAACGTTTAGGAACGTTCAGAAACGTTCAGAAACATTCAGAAACGTTCAGAAACGTTAAGGAACGCTCAGAAACATTTAGGAACATTCAGAAACATTCAGAAACATTCAGAAACGTTCAGAAACATTCAGAAACGTTCAGAAACGTTCAGGAACGTTCAGAAACGTTTAGGAACGTTCAGAAACGTTCAGAAACTTTTAGAAACATTCAGAAACGTTCAGAAACATTTAGGAACGTTCAGAAACGTTCAGAAACTTTTAGGAATGTTCAGAAACGTTCAGAAACTTTTAGAAACATTCAGAAACGTTTAGGAACGTTCAGAAACGTTCAGAAACATTCAGAAACGTTCAGAAACGTTTAGGAACGTTCAGAAACTTTTAGAAACATTCAGAAACGTTTAGAAACGTTCAGAAACATTCAGAAACGTTCAGAAACTTTTAGAAACATTCA
>NC_081530.1:36505939-36518439 GCF_030273125.1 Centropristis striata | reverse complement strand
TAATATTCTAATAAATAAATATAAATATAACTGAATGTTTAATGTTTATTCCTCTGCAGCAACAACACACTTTAATTATTTACAAATATTTTAATTATTTATTTGATTGAGGTTAAAATAAGAACTGTTCACTGTGTGTGTGTGTGTGTGAGTGTGTGTGTGTGTGTGTGTGTGTGTGAGTGTGAGTGTGTGTGTGTGTGAGTGTGTGTGTGTGTGTGTGAGTGTGTGTGTGTGTGTGTGTGTGAGTGTGTGTGTGTGTGTGTGTGTGTGTGCCAGAAACATCCAGAACAAACCGGAAGTTACCATGTCTTTCAAAATAAAAGTGTAAGCTTTTGTTATATAATAAATGAAAATACTCAGATTACATATAACACAGTTTATGTAACAAATGATTTTACTTTGTAATATTTGCACAAATAATAACAATAAATACTAAAATAAAAACACTTTCATTTAAAAGAATAAATAAAATATATAAAATATTCTGTTAATGATGTTAAAAACACAAAAAGCTTCAGAACTGAAACAAAGAAAATGTGATTTTTTTTGTTTAGTTTAAAAACAACAACAAAATGTGAGAAAAAAAACATAAATAAAAAATATATATTATCCCAGTCTACAGCAAAGTTCATGTTCACAATCACTGTTAGGAAAAGATAAAAAAAATAAAAATAAAAATTTAAAATAAGTAAAATAAAATAGTCTTTACAACAGGGTTTATGGGCGCGGTCCCCGTTGGTAAAATAAATTAAAATTTTATTTTATTTTATTTTTAAAAAAAGTCTTTACACCAAGTTTATGGTCCCAGTCTGTGAAATTATTTTTAAAAAGCTTTTTCACCATAAACTACTATTTATATTTTAATATGATTATATTTAATGTTTAAAAAAATAATTATTTTCCTTTGTAAATTATATTCTTATTATTAAGAACTAATTTGAAAATACTTTTTATGTAAAACGTCATATTAATAGTATCGTAAATATTATTATTATTATTTATTATTATTAATTATATTTAATCATAATTTTTCCACATCAAAATATGAATAAAGTATTATATGTGTATCTGAAGATTGAATTATAGTTTGTATTAATTCATTCATTCTGAAGTAATAAATGTGTTTTTGCTGAATACAGTAAAAGCACAAACCTCTGGGCTTTTATTCTGAAATATGTAACCGGAAAAATAAAATAAAATCGTTTTTACACAAAGTTTATGGGCACGGTCTGTGAAAAAAGTCATAAAAATAATAACTTCCGTTCTTTTTGCTGAATAAAGTAAAAGCGGCTTTTATTCTGAAATGTCCAACCGGAACCCCTGTTGTGTATTGAGGTGATCTTGACGCAGGCGCAGAACGGATTGAACCTGCAGCAGCAGCAGCAGCAGATCAGAAGCAACAAAAGAAGAAACAGAAGAGAGAAGAATAAACAACATCAACCTTTATTTTATCACCGGAAACACAAAGGTAAACAACGTTTTGTTTACATGCCGTGATTTCTCTGCTGAATGACGTGTTGTTGTTTATTTGTTGACAGAAAGCCGGTGGCTGCAGAATTAACCCTTAAAATAAAACCTCCAACCAAACCAGACGCTCAAATCTGAACATTTCAGCTGAATTAAAGAGGAAAATGTTCGTGATTCATCGTGTAAAATCGGCTTTTTCCCGCTGAATGATCGGAGCCGATCAGCGGGCCAACGCCTCTGATCACACTGATCGATCACACAATGTGTCCCGGATCATTACCAGGCACGAGGCGGGGACAGAGGGGATTGATGACGCGTTTTTAGTTCTAAATAAATAAAATGATCGATCTGTAACAGAGCCGATCAGCAGCTGGAGCCGATCAGAGACAACGCCTCTAAATCAGAAGGCTCCTTCACAATAAAAGCAGTAAATCTTTCTAAATGTGTGTGTGGTCTGGAGGCAGCAGGTTTATTTCAGGCTGCACTGACCCACTTCCTGTTTTAGTCATGACATCATCATCATCATTAGAATCAACCTAATAAATGAGACATGAGACGTTTCTATCATGTTCTATTTATTGAGATGATAATAAATAATAATTTTATATGCTGGAAAGCTTTGATCTGATGTGAAACAACTACAGCAGAGTTGAGACGCTGTTTAAAACATAAATACTATTTAATTCATCATTCTGTGATCCTTCAGGACAGAAAACTGGTGGAGCAACGAGGCGTAAAATGACCAAAACAAGACGTAGAATGACCAAAAAAATGAATAAAAAGGTGAAAAAAAACATGATATAACCACAAAAGATGTGAAACAACCCAAAAAAAGACGTACAATGACCAAAATAGACGTAAAATGTTGAAAAAATACGTAAAATATTGAGATTTAAGAGATTTAAAAATGACAAAAAATTTTTTTAAATTAATGGAAAAAAAGACGTAAAATGACCCAACAACAGACGTAAAATGTTTTTTAAAAAACCCATGAAAGAACCAAAAATAATACGTTAAATGACCAGAAAGACGTAGAATGGCAAAAAATAAAAAAAATAAAAAGGTGAAAAAAACATAATATAACCACAAAAGACGTGAAAAAAACAAAAGAAAACGTAAAATGACCCAAAAAGACGTTAAATGTTGAAAAAAAACATGATATAACCACAAAAGATGTGAAGCAACCAAAAAAATACGTACAATGACCAAAATAGACGTAAAATGTTGAAAAAAAGACATGAAACAACAAAAAAAAGACGTAAAATGACCAAAAAAAGACGTAAAATGAACAGAAAAAAACTGTAATGAGGCGCATTAATTCCAAATAAATGAAGTTATTGATCGTTAACAGAGCCGATCAGCAGCTGGAGACGATCAGAGACAACGCCTCTAAAATAAAAGGCTCCTTCACAATAAAAGCGGGCGGAGGGCTGTCGTCTGGTTCAGCAGGTTTATTTCAGGCTGCAGTGACCCACTTCCTGTTTTAGACTCTCTGGAAGAATCTGAATAAAAATATATAAATAATGAATGAGTGATGGAGGAACTCTGCCTGGAAATCTATTTATGATCTCATACAGAAATATCTTTAAATATAAATGATTAAATGAAGACGAGTCTGATCCGTCAGCTGTTTAATTACTGATATTTAATCAATATTCACTCTTTTCTCTTTATGTGTTGCTTATTTTTGTATTAAATTTAAAAAAAATCCAATAAAAATATGTATTAAAGGGATTAAGTTGAAATTAAATTAAAATTGTACAGTATAGAATTATTTTTAAAATTAAAAATATATATCAAAATTAAATATAATTAAAATTGTATATAATAATATATCATGAATTATATATATAATTATATGTTTACTATATATATAATTTTATTAAAATAATATATAATTATATATAATTATATATATATATTAATTATAATTATAAAAAATAAAAAATAATTGAATTTAAATTTTGTTGGATATAATTAAGTTTATATCTATAATTAAGATTAAAAAAAATATGTAAACCAAAATAGATTAAATTAAATGTTTTCGTACCGTATTAAATTGTTTTAGATTAAAAAACAACAAATTTAAATAAATAAGTAAAAAAACATTTTTCACAGAAAATAAAACAATGTATAGGCATGAATTAATTTTAAAAACTATATTACATAAAAATAAAAAAACTATATAAGAAATATAAAGTAAATAAAATGTTTAAATTGTTTAGTATTTCATTATATTTTTTAATTTAAATGATGTTAGAGAAATTGAATATATATGTAGTATAGTACTAATAAATGAAATGAAAAAATAAATACAATTAAATTAAAATGTTCTAGTACAGTATTATATTGTTTCAAATTTAAGAACTAACAAATTTAAATAAATCATTAAAAAACATTTTTACAGAAAAAAATGTTTAGGCATGGATTAATTAAAAAAATATTACATTAAAAGTAAAAAAATATATAACACATATAAATAAAAAATATTAAATTGTATAGTATTCCATTATATTTTAATTTAAATTATATAAAATAAATGTAATATATGTAATATAGTATTAATAAAATTCAATAAAAAATTAATACAATTCAATAAAAATGTAAAAGTACAGTGTTAAATTCTAATTAATTAAATTAAATTAAATGTTTTAGTACGTATTCAATTGTTTTACATTTAAATAAATAAGTGATAAAACATTTTACAGAAAATAAAATAAAAAATTTGTAGATTAAAAAATTAAATAAAAAATTATGAAACATGAAATATATGATGATGATAATAATAGTTATAATAATAATAATGATGATAAAAATGTTCAAATCAAACTGTGAGCTGTGTGTAAACATGGTGTTGAAGCTGCAGAGACTAAAAATAAAAGCAAAACGAGGTTTAAAATAAACCGAAGCTGCTTTCAGTCGGAGCAGATTTACTGACCTCAGAGACAAACAACAAACAAACAAACTGAACCTTCTTCTTCTGCTTTTTCACAATACTGACTTATATTAAAAAGACTCCAGTGAAAAAAAACACACATTTATCAGGATTTTATATCAGTTTTGACCTAAAATATCTTATATTATTATATTAGAAAATAATGTTTTTTTAATTGAGATGTTTTTTTTTTTTTTAATCTGATTTATTATTTATTTATACATATTTAGGGGCCGAGCTCTAACGATGGAGGAATCTGTTGGAATCGGTCCGTTTATTATTATAACAGCAAATTAATCACGTTTTTGAGGCTTTATCATATTCCAAAACTCACCAAACTTTTGGAACAAAATCATATCCCATCAAAAATGTACGTATTTCATTAGTTTCAGAAGTGGGCGTGGCTAAATGACCTACTAGCGCCCCCTAGAAATGAGCCCCTCACACAGGTTTGTCGTAGAGACACGAAATTTGGTCCATATATGTATCATGGGAAGATGCACCGAAAAGTCTCAAGAAGCCATACCCAAAAACAGACAGGAAGTCGGCCATCTTGGATCAGAAATGGCGTTTTAGACGTCTTTTGCCATGTCCACGCCGCATACTTTAACAAACTCCTCCTACAGATTTAATCTGATCGACTTCAGACTTGTTCAGCACCATCACAAGGACCTTGACATCAAAAGTTATTAAAAGCTTTGCAGACCGTCACACTATGGGGGCGTGGCATGGCGGCAAAATATGGCGTTTTGGCATAAAACAGGAGATTGTTATAACTTTGCCATACTTTGTCAAATCAGATCAAAATTACTTTATTTATCCCCAAGGATTGTCTGATCTGGTCCAAACAAACATTTTTAAAAAATCTGACATTTTATATAAAATGACCAAAAAAGACGTAAAATGACCAAAAAGACGTAAAAAGTTGAAAAAAGACATGATGTAACCACAAAATACATGAAACAACAATAAAAATGACATAAAATGACAATAGAAAAAACAAAATGAGGAGAACAGCGTTGGATGTGAAAACAAAAGTAAACCATTAAACACAAACATACTTTTTAAAATTGGTCTTTTGTAATATTTACTATTTTATTTATTTATGAATATATATTTAAACAGTATTTATGTGTGTGTCCCTCCAGCAGCAGCTCTGACCTCTTTAGTTTTGTGTTTCTGTGTTTTGTGTCTCCAGTCTGAAGATGATGGAGAAGTCGAGCAGCCAGTACGACTCCTTCCTGTTCTGGAGGCAGCCGATCCCGGCCCTGGACCTGTCCGAGCTGGAGGACCTCGGCCTCGGCGCCGCGGGGCCGCCCGCCGCCAGCGCCAAGGACCCCATGTCCTCACTGAGGGGACAGGACGAGGACGTGAGTCTGAACATTAATCTGATCTTCATGTTTTATCGAAACGTGTTTGTTCTATTATCTACAGGATCGTCTCAATAAATCACAATATGATGAAAAGTCCATTCAGTAGTTCAACCAAGTATTGATTCATACAGATGAACAACATTTACATATTAAACACACTTTTTTAAATTGGTCTTTCGTAATATTCACATTTTTTTGAGGCCGTTCATTTTATGTCATCATTAAATGTAAGGCAGGGCCGGCTCTAGTCCATCTGGGGCCCTATAGACCAGATCCACTGGTGTTGAACAGCTCCGCTTGCTGTTTCATGGAGGGGAACTCTGTTTGTGTTTGCCCATGGTGCCAACCAGCTATATAATACAACTGTCTGTCTATAGAATATTAACTGACAAGTCAATTCTCAAAGAAGCCCAGCTGGAGACGCTAACAAAGTTAGAGACAAGAGAGACAATCAAAGTTAAACCGCATGAAGATATACTGTGTTAAGCTAGCGTTGCTTTATTTCAACCGATCTGACCGTCTAAAGGGGGCGATCTGACCGTCTAAAGGGGGCGATCTGACCGTCTAAAGGGGGGCCAATCTGACCGTCTAAAGGGGGGCGATCTGACCGTCTAAAGGGGGCGATCTGACCGTCTAAAGGGGGGCGATCTGACCGTCTAAAGGGGGCGATCTGACCGTCTAAAGGGGGGCCAATCTGACCGTCTAAAGGGGGGCGATCTGACTGTCTAAAGGGGGCGATCTGACTGTCCAAAGGGGGCGATCTGACTGTCTAAAGGGGGGCGATCTGACCGTCTAAAGGGGGGCGATCTGACCGTCTAAAGGGGGCGATCTGACCGTCTAAAGGGGGCGATCTGACCGTCTAAAGGGGGGCGATCTGACCGTCTAAAGGGGGGCGATCTGACCGTCTAAAGGGGGCGATCTGACCGTCTAAAGGGGGGCCAATCTGACCGTCTAAAGGGGGGCGATCTGACCGTCTAAAGGGGGGCGATCTGACCGTCTAAAGGGGGGGCGATCTGACCGTCTAAAGGGGGGCGATCTGACCGTCTAAAGGGGGGCCAATCTGACCGTCTAAAGGGGGCGATCTGACCGTCTAAAGGGGGGGCGATCTGACCGTCTAAAGGGGGGCGATCTGACCGTCTAAAGGGGGCGATCTGACCGTCCAAAGGGGGCGATCTGACCTTGTTTTTTTTTCAAATGTAGACATTCATTCTGTGTGTAATGGATCTATATAATGTGTTATTTTTGGGACTCTGTCTAAATCATAAATACAACTGAAATCCATCATTCTCCGATCCTTCGGGACATAAAAACTGGTGAAACGAAGAGGCCGGCTCTGCTCCTGGACGCAAAATGACCTAAAAAAGTCATAAAATGAACAAAAAAATGTAAAATATTGAAAAAAGGTGTAAAATGTCAAAAAAGACGTAAAATTACCAAAAACACGTAAAAATATTGAAAAAATACGTAGGATGACCAAAATATATATGTATAATATATATATAATAATTATTAATAACCCACATGTCTCTCTCTACCTGTCTGTCTGTCTGTCTGTCTGTCTGTCTGTCTCCAGGAGATCTCTGAGTTTTCCTCCTTTAACTTCTGGAGAGCTCCCATCGTCGACATCGACGCTCTGCTGGCCGACCTGCTGCTCTAAACCTGATCCTGAACCTGATCCTGCTCTAAACCTGATCCTGAACCTGATCCTGATCTGATCCTGGATCAGCCTGCACCACGCTTCACATTAATATTATTATTATTATTAATATTATTATTATAGCAGAAGCTAATTTATAGAATCTGAAACATTAAAAAGTTTCCTCGTGTTAAAACAGCTTCAAGAAACTACAGACCTGATCCCAGACCAGACCTTAGACCTGATCCCAGACCTTAGACCTGATCCTAGACCTTAGACCTGATCCCAGACCAGACCTTAGACCTGATCCCAGACCTTAGACCTGATCCTAGACCTTAGACCTGGTCCCTGACCAGACCAGACCTTAGACCTGATCCTAGACCTTAGACCTGGTCCCTGACCAGACCTTAGACCTGATCCTAGACCTTAGACCTGATCCCTGACCAGACCTTAGACCGGATCCTAGACCTTAGACCTGGTCCCTGACCAGACCTCAGACCGGATCCTAGACCTGATCCCAGACCAGACCTTAGACCTGGTCCCAGACCTGATCCCAGACCAGACCTTAGACCTGATCCTAGACCTGGTCCCTGACCAGACCTTAGACCTGATCCTAGACCGGATCCTAGACCTGATCCCTGACCAGACCTTAGACCTGGTCCAAGACAGACCTTAGACCAGGTCCTGGTCTCTGAGGATCTGAGTCGTCCAGTTTGACTAAGAGAGATTTGACCTTTGACCCCTTTGAGAAATATTAAGTCACTTTATTTATTTGTTTGTTTGTGTTTATTTATTTATTTATTTGTTTCCATTTGTGCCTTTTTCTTTTCTTCCTGTCGTCGTCCTGCTGCTTCATTCAGACACTTTCACTGTCCGGCCTCATTCTTTATTTATTGATTGATTGATTTATTTGTTTATTTCTGGTTGTTGTTGTTTTTGTGAGCCGGCCTCAAACTGGACAAACTCCAGTTCATCTGTCAGAATGTAAAAACCTGCCAACAATAATAATAAGTCAATAAAATGTCACGTTTCTGATCAAAACCTCGTCTGGTCTTTCATTTCTTCACAGAAATCACTTTCATAAGGTCTCATTTATTTTATGGATGTTTATTTAGTTTGCATGAACATTTTCTGTCAACAAACACTTTAAAGTAAAGTTTTAATAATATATATTTCAATATTCAATTTAAATTAGAAAGAAAAGCCAACAGACAAATATACCAACGTTCATTTATTATTTAATGTTTTTAATTCAAGTTCAACATTTTACATGAAAAACATTTTGTGGTTTAACAAAATATGTAATTATATATAAAAAAAAAAATAGGAAAAAGATAAAACAGGAACTTTTTAAGGTTCAATGAGTTGGTTGCTGACAACTTTAATGTTTATGATAATAAATCATCTTCCACAATACATAACACAATGTGAAATACCTGACAAAGCAAATCATTCTTTTTTTTAAATCACAAAGAATGTATATTATATAAAATGTCACACAGAATCGGCAGTTTTTTTAATTATATATATATATATATATATATGTTTATGGAAGCTTTCATGACATTAAATGCAGCTTTACAAAGTGTTTCATAGTGAAATAAAACAGACTTTAAAAATAGACACAGACAAAAATAAAGATTTATGTATGTATATATATTTAATATAACATCAATCAAATTTACTTTATATATTAATATATTTAATATTTGCTGTGATAGATTAATTTATAAATATCAGAACTTGTGTTTTAGACCCCTTAGTTAAAATCTTTGCCTCTCTAATAATAATAATAATAATAATTATTATTGTTATTATAATAAAGTGATGTGTTTGTCTAATGGAGAGCAGCAGCAGCGCTGAGCTCTGCGGCATCATGGCGGCTGTTCTCCGGCTGGTCTCCGGTCAGTTCTTCTGCTCGGAGTTTCCCGCCTCAGACTGAGACTCTCCCGCCCAGACTGACCTGAGACCAGCCGCCGGGGCTCCGTCCCTGAGCCCGCCCACTGGGAGGTTAACTCGCTGCGGCTTCCTGCTCCGGTGTCGCGGCGCCGCCATATTGGTACCAAACAAAACACTAAAATAACTACTTTTATAAATCCTGCTCGGCAGGTGAGCTACCTGTCGGAGTCTGAGCCACGTCACGGGACGGAAACCCGCGGGATTATCCGAGAGATTTAAGGTAAAATAGCTTTAATTACACTTGTTCTCAGTCTGAGCTAACAGCTAACAGCTAACAGCTAACGGCTAACGGAGCTAGCTGAGCTACAACGGCGGCAACGACGCTCCACTTCCGGCCGGGACTTTCAACATAAAACAAGCTCTGAACCAAACCTGTTGGAATAAGAAAGTAAAAATAAATTACCAATAAATTAAAAAAAACGAAAACTTAAAACTGTATTAAGATATTTGGGTGATTGTCATGAAGCCAGTCTAAGTTCTATCTGTGAAGATTATAAGGACATACTTTATTAATCTAAATATATTTCACTTTTATATGAATGAACAATATAGCCATAATGAGGCACAATTCATTGTTTTGTGTTCAAATAATATTTTCTATATTTTGATTCACAAATTCATTACTGTAATGCTTCCAGATAAAATATCATGGTTTCCCCACACTTATATACAATAAATATTTAATAAACTTTATAGAAAATAATATACATTTGTTTAAAAATGTATAATTTAACAGAAGAAAAACGAATTTCTTTAAATTAATAGTTTGGGGCTACTTTTGTCTCTTTTAAGTTTTAGAGTAAAAATATAAAAACTGAAAGAAAAACTGAGTCTAGGGCTGCAACCAACGATTATTTTCATTATGGATTAATCTGCCAATTATTGAAACGATTAATCGATGAGTTGTTTGGTGAATAAAATGTATAAAAACATCAATGAGTGTTCCCAAACCACCAGATGACGTCATCAAATCTCTTGTTTTGTCACAAACCAGAGATATTCAGTTTATTGTCATAAAGGAACAAAGAAACCAGAAATATTCACATTGAAGAAGCTGAAATCAGAGAATTTGGACTCATTGTCTTTAAAGAACTGATCAAACCAATTATTAGATTATCAAAATAGTTTTTTCCGTCATTGTATAAACCTTTAAAAAGTCAAATGTTGATGCATGACACACATTGAGTCTTATTCTGAAGGCCAGCCATAACATCCGGCCGTGTCGCGGCTGTAACTCTGTATCTTTCCGCAGTAAACAGACCCATAGAGATCTATGAGCAGACCCATAGATATCTATGAGCAGACCCATAGAGATCTATGAGCAGACCCCCGGAGGAGAGGCTGAGCTGCGGTGCCGCATCGTGATAATAATAATGTGCATTATTTGCGCTTTGTGAATGAAAAGTGTGCACATTACTGACCTATTTCTTGTGAACGCGGAGTGATAAAAGCCGCAGCACAGCCGCTTCCCCAGCCGCGGAGGGATTGGTCGTGTTTAGCCTGTTAGCTTAGCAGAGCTGCGGCGGACTAACCGACTGGGACGGTGAGTAGCTGCGCTGCGGTCCGCCGGGGCGTTAAACCACCTTTATCTTCGTCTCCAGGTGTATAAAAGGCACCAGAACAGCATGTGTAGTGATTTAAGAGCGTTTCCGGGGGTAATTGAGCCGTTGGCGGGCTGCTCCGCTCCTGGAGGAGCCAGTTAACCGGATGTGGAAGTAGTTTTTCCGCCGCGGTGTAAAATAGTTCGTTTCTGTGTAACTTCCTCCGGAAAACAACTTAATATCAACCGGTTTCCTGTCTGCCGGTGCTGCTAGTGTTCCGGTGCAGCGGGAGGCCGGTTGGACCCGGTCCGGCTGTAGAGGAGAGCCCGGGGCAGCAGCAGGCAGAGCCGGGGGGGGAGGGCCACATGGCGGACTCTTTCTGTCCGCGGAGGCGGTAAAATGGCTCCTCGGCCGCGGACAGAAAGCCTCGTCCTGCCCCGTCCGCGCTCCGTTACTCTGCTGTGTAGCACTGCGGGTTCCATTACCGGACAGCGGCTCCCGGGCTAACTCACCTAGCTTCGGCTACTTTTAACATGAAACAAAAACAAATCTGTTTACATTATAAACTAATGAAATATTTAATAATATCACCTCTAACTAGTTAACAGTTGTGCAATAATTAATAATATATTTTACCCAAGTAAATGTCCTAAAAACACGATTCATTTTTTTTTACATTTATTTACAGTATTCAGATATTTGACTGAAGTTTAAAAACTAATATCTCACTGTAAACATACTCTATAATAAACAAACAAAAAACCCCAAAATGATCGAAATACACACAAGTTGACCAAAAATAGATGTAAAAATGATCAAAAAATGTCACAACTATGGAAGTATTTAATAAAAACACCTGTAAAAACAACAAGTTAACAGTTGTACAGGAATTAATACTATAATTTACTTCAGTAAACATACTAAAAACCAGATGAAAAAAAGTTATTTACAATATTCAGATCTTTTACTAAAGTTAAAATTCTAATATCTCACTGTAAACATACCCTGCATTAATGAAGAAGTATTTATGATTGTGAAGTATTTTATTTAATTAAAGATACGAATACCATGATTTAAAAAATACTTCTGTACAAGTATTCATATTCTCTACTGAAGTAAAGTACTAAAGTATACTCTTTTATAAGAAAGTATTGAGTTATTTTGTTTAGGTAAACATAATGATAATACCATGATTTATATAATACATTGTTACATATTTTACTTAAACGTACTAATAACACTATTAAAAAATATTTATTTACAGTATTCAGGTCTTTTCCTGAAGTTAAAATACTAATATCTCACAGTGAACATACTCTATAACAATTAAACCATGGTGGGAAGTTATTAATTAGTTTTAAACATAATATTTAATTAATGATAGTAATACCATGATTTTAAAAATACTTTAGTACAAGTATTCCTGTTCTCTACTGAAGTAAAGTACTAAAACACTGTAATATCTTTTATAAGAAAACAATGGTGGAAGAATTATTGAGTTATTTTATTTAGGTAATGTTGGATGGGAAAGGATGTAAAAATGACCAAAAAATGACACAAAATTATCGAAATAGACACAAATTGACCAA
>NC_081530.1:36493439-36500939 GCF_030273125.1 Centropristis striata | reverse complement strand
GCACGGCCAGCAGAGTACGGCGACCTTTGACCCTCTGGGCTCTGATTGGGTCTGATCGGTGTCGTTATTAACCCGTCCGTCTGTTTGTTTGTTTGTTTGTTTGTTCCAGTGTTGGCGGTGCCGGCGAACACGGTGACGGAGGAGGTGGTGACGGAGGAGCCGCAGCCGCCGCCGCCGTCCAGGAAGAGGAAGCTGGAGGTCACCAACAACCACAACGACACGGGAGAGACGGTGAGACGCTCCAGTACACAACAACAACAACAACAACAACAACAACAACAGTTACATTTCTTTGATCAGTTATTTTACAGACCGTTTTATTGTGAAAAACATACAGTATTAACCTCTTGCATGGAAAAAACACGCATACATACTGAGCCTTTTATTGTGAAAAAACATACGTACTGAACGTTTTTATTGTGAAAAAACATGCATACATACTGAGCCTTTTATTGTGAAAAAACATAAGTACTGAACACTAATTGTGAAAAAAGATGCACACATATTGAGCCTTTTATTGTGAAAAACATACATACTTAACGTTTTTTTTAACTATTTGTTGTATTGATGCTCCTATCATTGCTGCTGTAACTGTGAGTATTTCCCGCTGTGGGACTAATGCCTGCTCCTCTTCTCCTCTGCTCCTCTGCTCCTCTTCTCCTCCTGGTGCAGGAGCTGCTGCAGAGGCAGCTGCAGGAGGCCAACAGGAAGGCGCAGGAGTACCGGCAGCAGCTGATGCGGAAGGAGCAGGAGGCGGAGGAGTACCGCATCAAGCTGGAGGCCATGTCCCAGAGCCAGGCCACCTCCGGGAACGCCGCCGCAGGAGGCGCCAACGCCGCCAGCCCCGAGGAGGTGGTGGGAGGCGAGGAGGACGAGGAGGAGGTGGCGGCGGCCGGCATGGTGGAGGAGGAGGGGGAGATGGTGGTGCTGCAGGAGGGAGGCATCATCATGGAGGGAGAGGAGGGCCAGGTGACGCTGGTGGAGACCGGAGGGGAGGCCACGGAGGTCAGCTCGTAGGAGGAGGAGGAGGAGGAGGAGGTGGGGAGGAGGAGGTGGTGGGGAGAAAAGACAGATGTTAACGGGAGGAGGAGGAGGCTGGTTTGACTCACAGCTGGGTGACTAAACGTCTGCACCATTTGGAATCCCTTAAAGACAACAGAGAGGAGGAACAAAGTGGCTTTTCGAAAACAGCAGCAGGAGAAAGACGATACGGAGGAGTTTGGTTCGTGCGCCATTTTGAATCCCAGAAAGATTTGATAGTACTTCATAGAGGGAAGCAGAATGGCTTCGTATAAATGACAAACCACAGGAAGAGAGACGATCGTAAACGGACGACACAAACGAGACAGAGAGGTTTAGTCTGGTGCCATTTGGGATCCTCAAAATACTTCATAATACTTCAGAGAGGGAAGCAAAATGGCTCAGTATAAATAACAAACCCATAGGAAGAGAAAGTTTAGTCTGGTGCAGTTTTGAATCCCTAAAAGACAACAGAGAGGAGGAACAATGAGGCTTTTTTTCGGAAACGGCAGCAGGAGAAAGACAATCGGAAACAAACGAGAGAAAGGAGTTTGGTCCTGCACCATTTGGAATCCCTGAATGCTTCATCCCAACACAGGAAGGGCAACACAGCAGAAGAAAAACAACTGAAAACAGACTAAACAAACGAGAGTGATGAGTGTAGTCGTGCGCCATTTGGAATCCCAGAAAGATTTGATAATACTTCCGAGAGGGAAGCGGAATGGCTCAGTATAAATGACAAACCGTAGGAAGAGAAAGACGATCGTAAACAGACGACCCAAATGAGACGGAGGAGTTTAGTCTGGTGCCATTTTGAATCCCCAAAAGACAACAGAGAGGAGAAACCAATAGGCTTTTCGAAAACAGCAGCAGGAGAAAGACGATACAGAGGAGTTTGGTCATGCGCCACTTTGAATCCCTGAATGATTCCATCCGAACACTTCAGAGGGAAGCAAAACGGCAACAGAGCAGAAGCAAAACAATTGAAAACAGACTAAACAAACAAGACGGAGAACTGAACTTGAACCGAACACTTCAAGGAGGGAAGCAAAGTGGTAACCCAGCAGGAGAAAGACAACCATGATAGAGGCGCTGAGTCATGCAACGTTTGGAGTTCCCACTTGTACTCTTAACTGATTCCTCTTCAAGAGGGATGCAGAATGGTTCCCAGACAGAAGATGGAAACCTAATCAATGATCATACATCAAATAACGGCGTGAAGGTTTGAGAAAAGATTCTCTCTGAGCACGGCCCCGTCTGTTCCCTAAACATCCCTTTAACGCACCATTTTGCTTCCCCATTCGACTCTGAGTGACACTTTTAAAGACAGAATCACTAAACCCGAGGACAGCAGGAATTTAGAGTTTTTTAGTTTTGCGATTTAACATTTTCCTCCTTTGTTTTTTTTTACGCAATTGATTGGTTATCCCCGTTGTGCCGTTTCTATCCCCTGGATAAACTGGGACCATGTTGCACCGTTTTGAATCCCAGCCGATGAAACCTCGCTGCACCATTTTGCTTCCCTAAAAAAAGTCCAGACGAAACAGACTGTGAGAGCAAAGAAAAAGTGTTTTCAGGAATTTTTTGGACACTAAAATAACTCTGAACTGTTTTCTTACTTCTTCTTCTTTTATTTTTAATTAATGTTTTTGTTTATTATGTTTTGTTTTCGGACGTGACGTCATCATGTTTAAGAACAAATGTTGTTTTCCCCGTTTTGCTTCGTGAAAAATGACTCCAGAAGCTGTTTTTTTTTGGGATAAATCGCTCGATTATTCTGCTTTTTGTTCCGGTCGCTACTCGAAGAAAGCCAATTAATAACTGTTCGTTTACTGTTTGAATGTAGAAAACTCGTCTTTATCTCCGGATCCATCATGGAAACCTTTAATCTGCTCAGTAATTATGATTTTTTTGGGTCCAACAGGGCTGCAGCTCATTATCAATACAATTATTAATATTTTATAGTTTTGTTTAGAAAGATTCCCGTCACAGTTTCAGTCCAAAAACCAACATTTCTGTTCTCGAAGAGTTTAAAAACAGCAAATATTCACAATTAATAACCAGCGACGAGTTCACTTTGGTTATTTTTGATTCAAATCCGTCACAAACAGCTAAAAAACCAATAAAACCAATAATAAAATACAGTTATGAGCTCAGAAAAATGACACGTTTAAGTTGCTTCTTTAGCTTTTTTCTTTTTTTCTTTTCATATAATTGGAAACATTTTAAACAAATCTACAAAATATCTAATAAAATGATTTTTATTCATAAATTAGGCTTTGATTTGCCATTTTTGGTCTTAAAGTTGTTCAAAAATGACAATCAGCAGTCGTTTCAGATGTAAAAACAACTAAATTACTGCTGTAAAATGTTTAAAATAACAGCAAATATTCACATTTTCTAAGCCGTGAGCAGTTAATTTTGGTCTATTTTTCATTAAAATGAGTCATAAATCAGAAGTCTGACCAGCTGTTTCCAGTCAAATCTGATTTATAAACTCACAAACACATTGAAATGTGATTCTGTGTGTTTTTAACTCTTAATGACACATTTACATTCCTGTTTCACACTCATTCCTTCACTTCATCTTTATTGTTTAGATCAAGTTTTGCATCATTTATGTTTATTAAATTATTCCGTTTCAGTCCCTCAAACATCGTCTGTTACACGAAGAGAATTAGGTTATTAAATCAAGTCTAAAACGGGACAGAAAGTTTCGTTTCTTCATTAAAACGCAGCAGAAAACTAGAGTCAGCTCTCTCTGCTGCTGGTGAGTTCAAGGACGCTCAGAAATCTGAAATATGAGCGTCCACGGCAGGAGAGAAACTTTTAGTTAAAGTGCAGCACAAGAAAACCTGATTACAGCTCCTTGTTTTAATGTCTGGTTCAACTAAAGGCAACAAATATAATAATAACAGAAATATCTGATATCTAGACATTAACATGGTTATTATCTATTATCCGTCTTTCCATGACTGGAGATGGAAAAATGACACAAATTGAACAAAAAAGACTCGAAATAACATAAAATAGATGTAAAAATGACACAAGATTATCCAAGTAGACACAGATTGACTAAAACTGACAAAAAAATAGGTGTAAAAATGACACAAAGTATTGAAATAGACAGAAATTGACCCAAAAATACGCAAAATGACAAAAAAATTGTCGAAACAGACTCAAAATAACGAACAATAGATGTAAAAATGACACAAAACTATTCAAATAGACACAATTTGACCCAAAAAATAGATGTAAAAATGATTTAAAAAGACTCAAAATAACAAAAAATAGATATTGATAACAGAAATATCTGATAAGAGTTTAATTAGACATTTAACATGGTTTTATTGATGATTCGGTTGTTATCAATAAAACATGTTAATGTCTAGATATCAGATATTTCTGTTGTTATTATTATATTTGTTCCCTTCAGTTGAACCAGACGTTAAAATCAACCAGAAACTGAAGGAAACAAAGTGTTTAACACTTTTTTCTGCTGTAAATTAAATAATTTAGGTTTTTACACAAAGACACATTAGTTATTAATTAATAATCATTTATTATGTCACTAAAAGCCGTTAATAACCCGCTAATCAATCTAGTTCAAGTCTGTCCCGTGGTTTAGGTTTCTGGTCTGTCTGGTTCTAGTCCTGGTTCTGGTCCTGGTTCTAGTCCTGGTTCTGGTTCTGGTCCTGGTTCTAGTCCTGGTCCCAGTCCTGGTTCTAGTTCTGGTCCCGGTTCTGGTTCTGGTCCTGGTTCTAGTTCTGGTCCCGGTTCTGGTTCTAGTCCTGTTCCAGTCCTGGTTCTGGTCCTGGTTCTGGTCCTGGTTCTAGTCCTGTTCCAGTCCTGGTCCTGGTTCTAGTCCTGGTTCCAGTTCTGGTTCTAGTCCTGGTTCTAGTTCTGGTCCCGGTTCTGGTTCTAGTCCTGTTCCAGTCCTGGTTCTGGTCCTGGTTCTGGTTCTGGTCCTGGTTCTAGTCCTGTTCCAGTCCTGGTTCTGGTCCTGGTTCTGGTTCTGGTCCTGGTTCTAGTCCTGTTCCAGTCCTGGTTCTGGCCCTGGTTCTAGTCCTGGTTCCAGTCCTGGTTCTGGCCCTGGTTCTAGTCCTGGTTCCAGTTCTGGTTCCAGTCCTGGTTCTAGTTCTGGTTCTGGTTCTAGTCCTGGTTCCAGTTCTGGTTCCAGTTCTGGTTCCAGTCCTGGTTCTAGTTCTGGTTCTGGTTCCAGTCCTGGTTCTAGTTCTGGTTCTAGTCCTGTTCCAGTCCTGGTTCTAGTTCTGGTCCTGGTTCTAGTCCTGGTCCTGGTCCAGCCCTGTTGGGTCCCAGTGAGCAGCAGGTATTGATCATCTGATCATCTGATCAATCAGCTGATCGATCATCTGATCGATCAGCTGATTGATCAGATGATTGATCGTCTCCTTCCTGTCTCTGATCACTGATAGTTATTTTTATAATAAGCTCCTTAAAACCCTCAAACCTTTTTCTATGTACATATAAAGTTGTATTTTTTTAACTGTACCTGAACGCCTCACCATGATGATGATGATGATGATGATGATGATGATGGTTGGTGCATTGGTAATCTGAAATATAAACACTTTGTTTTTTTGAATTTCTCTCTTGTGTTTTTATCTCGTAGCGACGCCTGAACGCACCGCCTGGTTTTACCCTCAAAAATACAAAAAACCTAAAAAAAACGTTTTTACAGTAAAAACGAAAAAACCTGTTTTCACGGTTAAAAAACCCCAGTTAAGGTAAAAAAACCAACAGTTTTTACGTTGAAGAAAAAACATGTTTTACGGTAAAATAAAAACCTGATGTTACGATAAAAAATAAATAAATAAAACCTGTTTTTACGGTAAAAACCAGCAGCTGGTTGCCAGAACTTTACCGTAATAAACACGGTGCAACTTTTTCTAATATTTACGGTAAAATGATATTAACACTGTTGATTTCACGTTTCAGATTGACATTTTATTCCATATTTTACCGTATAAATAAAAAGTTTTTCCATTTAAAGAAACGCTGTTCTGACATATAGTTGACAAGGAAAAAAAAACTTTGACCAGATTTTACCGTTAAATAAGAGTTTATTTCTGTTACAGATATGGTGTTTAGTACATTTAACTGTGAGGAAAATATGTTTACTAAAAATAAATGCAAAACCTTCAGTGGTGGCTTATATATATGTTACATTAGATACATATATATACACAGTGGAGTAATGTATTATTAAAAACTGATAACTTTAACACCGCTGTTAGACCTTTAATGTCCTTCTGGGGATTAAAAAGTCTTATTGATATTATAATATATGTCATTCATTTGTTAATTATATTTATAAAGCTAAAACTAAGAGACAAATATACGTGACGAGATGAAAAAATGACACAAAATAGATGTAAAAATGACTAAAAAAGACAAGAAATTATCAAAAATGACACAAAATTATTGAAATAGACACATATATTAATACACATACTATTTTTATATGCCATGTAAATGTTTTATTTAATTTTATGAGTTTGTTTTTATTCCAATTTTTTTTGTCTATGATAAACAACATTTTTGAAGCATTAAAACTATTTTTAAAAACATCCACTTGTTCCCTTTGAAGGACAAAAATATCTGCTAAGATATTAAATTAAATGTTTAATTTTAACTTTAAGTGTTAATGTTCTGGGGATTAAAGTCTTGTTGATATTATGATATATGTCATTCATTTGTTGATTATATGTATAAAGCTAAAATTAAGAGACAAATATACATGACTGGAGATGAAAAAATGACCAAAAATAAATGTAAAAATGACCAAAAAATGGCACAAAATTATCAAAATAGACACATATTGAATTAAAAAGACCAAAATGACAAAAAATAGATGTAAAAATTACTAAAAAAGACAAAAAATAATTGTAAAAATGACACAAAATTATAGAAATAGGCACAAATTGAACAAAAAAAGGCACAAAATGCAGTATTTCCTTCTATATTTTATTTTTTCTATATTTCCCTAATATATATATTAGTGAAGTATAATTATTGATGCATTCATTTTAATAACTCATTAATAACTGTATTTACTGCTGTTAGACCTTTAACGTCCTTCTGGGGATTAAAAAGTCTTATTGATATTATAATATGTCATTAATTTGCTGATTATATTCATAAAGCTATAATTAAGAGACAGATGTAGTACATTAGTGTACTATTAGCAGTAATATTACAGTATTTGGCTGTATATGTGTAAAGTGACAGAAACAGCAGCAGAGAGTGAATCCCGCTCCGCTAGAGTAGAGACACTTTCCGCCATTGAGTTTCCATGTTTTCTCTGTATTTCCGGGTCTTTCTGCGGCTCTTGTGCTTCTCTCTGATATAACTCAGTATTATGTGTAGTTAGGGGGAATAAAGTGATCATATTAGTCCGTTTTAAGGCTTAAACACCGATTATTTCTCGGTATTACTGCTCGGTGTTGGCCTACATCT
>NC_081530.1:36425939-36488439 GCF_030273125.1 Centropristis striata | reverse complement strand
AACGTGGTGTCTGATGGTGGTCCAGGTTGTTTGATGCTAACATGCTAAGGTGGTGTCTGATGGTGGTCCAGGTTGTTTGATGCTAACATGCTAACGTGGTGTCTGATGGTGGTCCAGGTTGTTTGATGCTAACATGCTAACGTGGTGTCTGATGGTGGTCCAGGTTGTTTGATGCTAACATGCTAACGTGGTGTCTGATGGTGGTCCAGGTTGTTTGATGCTAACATGCTAACGTGGTGTCTGATGGTGGTCCAGGTTGTTTGATGCTAACATGCTAACGTGGTGTCTGATGGTGGTCCAGGTTGTTTGATGCTAACATGCTAAGGTGGTGTCTGATGGTGGTCCAGGTTGTTTGATGCTAACATGCTAACGTGGTGTCTGATGGTGGTCCAGGTTGTTTGATGCTAACATGCTAACGTGGTGTCTGATGGTGGTCCAGGTTGTTTGATGCTAACATGTTAACGTGGTGTCTGATGGTGGTCCAGGTTGTTTGATGCTAACATGCTAACGTGGTGTCTGATGGTGGTCCAGGTTGTTTGATGCTAACATGCTAACGTGGTGTCTGATGGTGGTCCAGGTTGTTTGATGCTAACATGCTAACGTGGTGTCTGATGGTTGTCCAGGTTGTTTGATGCTAACATGCTAAGGTGGTGTCTGATGGTGGTCCAGGTTGTTTGATGCTAACATGCTAAGGTGGTGTCTGATGGTGGTCCAGGTTGTTTGATGCTAACATGCTAACGTGGTGTCTGATGGTGGTCCAGGTTGTTTGATGCTAACATGCTAACGTGGTGTCTGATGGTGGTCCAGGTTGTTTGATGCTAACATGCTAAGGTGGTGTCTGATGGTGGTCCAGGTTGTTTGATGCTAACATGCTAACGTGGTGTCTGATGGTGGTCCAGGTTGTTTGATGCTAACATGCTAACGTGGTGTCTGATGGTGGTCCAGGTTGTTTGATGCTAACATGCTAACGTGGTGTCTGATGGTGGTCCAGGTTGTTTGATGCTAACATGCTAACGTGGTGTCTGATGGTGGTCCAGGTTGTTTGATGCTAACATGCTAACGTGGTGTCTGATGGTGGTCCAGGTTGTTTGATGCTAACATGCTAAGGTGGTGTCTGATGGTGGTCCAGGTTGTTTGATGCTAACATGCTAACGTGGTGTCTGATGGTGGTCCAGGTTGTTTGATGCTAACATGCTAACGTGGTGTCTGATGGTGGTCCAGGTTGTTTGATGCTAACATGCTAACGTGGTGTCTGATGGTTGTCCAGGTTGTTTGATGCTAACATGCTAACGTGGTGTCTGATGGTGGTCCAGGTTGTTTGATGCTAACATGCTAAGGTGGTGTCTGATGGTGGTCCAGGTTGTTTGATGCTAACATGCTAACGTGGTGTCTGATGGTGGTCCAGGTTGTTTGATGCTAACATGCTAACGTGGTGTCTGATGGTGGTCCAGGTGAACCTGAAGAGCCTCCAGAGTCTGGACCTGTTCAACTGTGAGATCACGTCTCTGGAGGACTACAGGGAGAGCGTCTTCGAGCTGCTGCCTCAGGTGACCTACCTGGACGGCTTCGACCAGGAGGACAACGAGGCGCCCGACTCTGAGGCTGACGACGAAGGTAGGACACGTCATCATCATCATCATCATCATCATCATCATCATCATGATGATGGTGGAGGGATATATTACAGTTTACAGCTGGTTAATCACATCTGCTCCAAACTAGCTCATAAAGCCTTCTTGACGAGCTGATGATGTGGTGGTGTTGTTGTTGTTGTTGTTGTTGTTGTGGTTGTTGTTGTTGTTGTTGTGGAGAAAGACGTGGATTATTAATGAAGAATCTCGAGTCCTCGCCATGAAGCAAAAACACAGACCAACATCAGTACTGACACGTTGTCACAGCGCCCCCCGCTGGTGACAGAATATTATATAGATGTATAATATCAATACTAATAATAGTAATTAGTACAATAGTATTATACTCAGGAAAATACTCAATACTCGATACCATTTTTGATACCACAAGGATAAAAACAAAGACACTAAAATTGAACAGAAATCTTTTTATTAACAAGAAAAATGCAACATGTAAAAATGAACAGAACCACAGGTTAAATATTTATAATAAAAACAGTTGTGCAAAAAGAAACTGCAACTATGATAACAAGCTTCAGGTCTGAGGTAGTGCAACAAATAAATAAATACAATAAACAACAACAATTAGAACAATATTTAGAGGTTGTATGCTGTTCACAATATTAGGAAGCTTGATAAGTCGACTTTTCTCTGCTTCATTCTGGGACTCAAAGAGAGAAAATAACACTTTTCACTCACCAACATTTATATAAACTTATTAACTCTTAATGCTTCTGTATACTGACACTGTCATTAAACGTAATATGGGCGTACTACGTGCCTGATTTATTTATTTACGTTTATAATCATTAACGTGACGTCAGCCTTTAATTGCTAGCTGCGGCTAATGGCTAATAGTAACACGGCTAACATTAATGCCACGATAACATCAGTAACAGGTCAGTTTGAAACCAAAGGTCGGGAGTATCGATCCTTATGACAACCCTCAAAGCTCAAAGGGTCAGGAACAGACTATGAGGACGTCCACAGGTGGAGGTTGTGCTCACAGCCAACACCCTGCAGGACGTTTGGTGTTTGAACACCAAGATGGCGCCCTGAGCTCTTCACAGGTGGAAGCAGGTTCCCACTGAGCTCATGTGACGGAGTCTGGAGAACGTCTGGAGAACGTCTGGAGAACGTCTGGAGAACGTTCTGCTGTGTGCAACAACCTCCAGCTGACCCGTTGGCCAGTGGAACTCAACTTTATTTATAACGCACTTTAAAAACAACCACAGCCGCAACAAATTGCTGGACAAAAACAAGCAAACAAGAACAATAAAATAGATAAAACAAGAAATAAACACTTAAATAGTTACATTGCTTTAAAAAACCCCACTAAATAAAAACAAACCATAAAAAACACAAAGAAGAGCAGAGTCTGCACGGTTGAAAGCCGAGGAATAAAAACAGGTTTTAAGATGCCACACACACGACTGACTTGTTTTAAGGTATTACATCACCGTTGGATCAGCCTCTCGTGTGTTTTTACTCTTTAGAGAGTGACTCCAGATCCAGACCTCCATTAGTTGATAAATCAGATTTCCATTGATAATTGTTGTGTGATTTTGTTGTCAGCACATTCAACTCTGTAAAGAACAAATAATTAAATAATAATATTTCATTCATTCAGATCTAGATCTAGTACATGTTATTTTTAGTGTTCCCTTTATTTTTCTGAGCAGATATATATAGTATAATAATAATAATAATAGAGAGGTTCAGCGGTTTTACCGGTCTGCTCCGTCTGAGCGGCGTGTCTCCATGGTTACAGACGAGGACGGCGAGGACGGGGCGGGGCCGACCGGAGACTACGACGAGGAGGACGAAGACGAGGAGGACGAGGACGGCTCGGAGGGAGGAGAGGTGGGACTGAGCTTTCAGGTGAACCGAGCCGATCAGGTGGGCAACAGGAAGAGGAGGAGCCTGCAGGGCGGCCCTCAGACTCCCAGCATGCACCTGGCCTCTGAGGGCCGGCCCCGCCCCGTGGTTGACCAGGTTCAGCTCCAACATGGCCGCCTCACCAAGACAGGAAGTCTCCCTTTCAATTTAAAAGGACTAAAAACTATTCTGGAATCATCAATCACTTGTACAAACAGCAATCCTTTCAGAATAAAATCAATGTTAAGGGTTTTTTTTTTTTCAAATTTCTAATAATTCTATTTCTAATTTCTAATTTTTAATTATTAAAAAAAATCTTCTGAAAATATTTTTGTTTACATTTTTGTCTAGATTTTTTTTTTTGCTTTTTGTAAATGAAATAAAACCCGCAAGCTAATGGATTAATTTATTATTTATTAAAAAATTCTAGAAAACAAGCAAACGATAAAATCTAAAATTATTGGATTATTTTTTTTTTAATACAACAATATGTTTGGTTTATATTTGTGCTGTTTTGTGCAGCTAAATTTTCACAATAAAACTAATTATTAGATGTTGTTATTTGATTATGTGAGTGGTTTCCTGTCAGAGTCGGTCTGATGGCGATCAGCCTGGTCACGTGACGTAGAGCTAGTGGTGTCGTCCAATCAGAATCAAGCAGCTTTTATTTTGAAAGTATCGCCTGTAACCCAAGCTCTCTTCCTGTCAGGACGACGATGACGATGAAGACGACTACGGCGAGGAGGAAGAGGAAGGTGAGTGACGCCTCCGAGCTCTGATTGGTTCTCTCCTCTGATTGGTTCTCTCCTCTGATTGGTTCTCTCCTCTGATTGGTTCTCTCCTCTGATTGGTTCTCTCCTCTGATTGGTTCTCTCCTCTGATTGGTTCTCTCTCTCCTCTGATTGGTTCTCTCCTCTGATTGGTTCTCTCTCTCCTCTGATTGGTTCTCTCTCTCCTCTGATTGGTTCTCTCTCTCCTCTGATTGGTTCTCTCTCTCCTCTGATTGGTTCTCTCCTCTGATTGGTTCTCTCTCTCCTCTGATTGGTTCTCTCTCTCCTCTGATTGGTTCTCTCCTCTGATTGGTTCTCTCTCTCCTCTGATTGGTTCTCTCTCTCTCCTCTGATTGGTTCTCTCCTCTGATTGGTTCTCTCCTCTGATTGGTTCTCTCCTCTGATTGGTTCTCTCCTCTGATTGGTTCTCTCTCTCCTCTGATTGGTTCTCTCTCTCCTCTGATTGGTTCTCTCTCTCCTCTGATTGGTTCTCTCTCTCCTCTGATTGGTTCTCTCTCTCCTCTGATTGGTTCTCTCTTTCCTCTGATTGGTTCTCTCTCTCCTCTGATTGGTTCTCTCCTCTGATTGGTTCTCTCTCTCTCCTCTGATTGGTTCTCTCTCTCCTCTGATTGGTTCTCTCTCTCCTCTGATTGGTTCTCTCCTCTGATTGGTTCTCAGAGGACCAGGCTGGCGTTCAGGGACAGAAGAGGAAGAGGGACGTGGACGACGAGGGCGAGGATGATGACGAGGATGAAGACGACTAGTCTTCGTCTCCGTCTGCCGTCTGTGTGTCGTCCTGTTTCTGTCCGTCTCCGTCCTCCGGACCCGACCTCCACAACAACAACAACAACAACAACAACAACAACAACAAGAGACAGCAGCAACAGGAACTGTGTGATCTGATAGTTTGTTTCACTTTTAATAGAATCTCACGTCTTTATTTTAGATAATATATGAGAAGATTTTATCAGCTGGAGAGTCCACGTGGTTCCCTTTAAAACCTGGTTCAGGATCAGCCCGCCCCCCCACATCCTGGACCCTGCTCCTGGTTCTGGTTCTGGTTCTGGTCCGACGCCTCTCTGAGGCAAACACAAACTGTAAACAAGATGCGTCACTTCCTGCCGCCAGTTTCCTTCTTCTTCTTCGTCCTGCTGGAGTCCAGATCAGACAACAACAACAACAACAACAACAACAACGAAGCTTCTCAACCGGCAGATTTCCAGTCAAGTTTTAGTTTTTAATTCAGTGTAAAGAATCGTTAATATTTAAGGTTTCTGCAGCGTTTCATCGTCAGACGATCTTCAGATTGAACCTCAAACAGCTGAGATTTTCAAAATAAAAAGTCAGAATATTCCGTTCTAGGGCTCCGACTTGCAGCTCTTCTACGTGGAGTTCTCATGTTCTCCCCGTGTCAGCGTGGGTTCTCTGGTTCTCCGGCTTCCTCCCACAGTCCAAAAACATGCACTTAGGGTTAAATGGTGACCCGTAGGAGTGTATGAGAGCGTGTTTGCAGATAAGTGGTTAAGGATAATGAACAAATATTCCGTTCTTTAGTAAAATCCTGTTTTCTTTTAGCGCCGCAGCGTCTCAGTTCAGATCCAAACAAACAAACAAACAACTTGTTTACGTTCAGATTCCTCGCCGCCGCTTCTCACCAGTTTTTGGCGCTCCGAACTCTGAGATCCGCTGAGCTTCAGTTTTGAAAGTCTTGTTCGTTCTCTGATCTGGACTCCAGCGACCCGTCAGAACCAGCAGAGTCTCCGGTTCCACCGACTCAGAGACGACTCGGCGGGACAGGAAGTGGCGGGACGGCGTCTCCAGACCAGAACCGTCATATCGAGGTGGACTCTCAGAGACGAGGGACCAGGACGTCGTGTTTCAACCCTCGCTAGATCAGCTGACCTGCTGCCGCTCCTCTGTGTGTGATTGGTTCCTGTAGCTCCGCCCCTGGAGGTCAGAGGTCAGCGGAGGAGGAGCTTTAGTCTGACGTGTTTGTTTTATTTTTTAACTTCCTGTCCCTGAACAGCTGTTTGGTGTTTGTTTTTATTAGTTCAGTCCTTTAAACCGCCCGTCCCCCCGTGATGATGTCACGCCCCAGGCCCCGCCCCCGTGATGTCACGCCCCAGGCCCCGCCCCCGGCCCGGTGAGGGGGCGGGGCCTGCGGCAGGTTCAGGTGTTCTGCTCTGCAGCGTTTTTTCTGCCGCTGCTGGTTTTAGAGGAGCGAAGCGTCGCAGCAGGAGACGAAAAGTTAATAAATCAGGAATAAATTCATAAAGATCATCAACATTTGAACTTTTCGTCTCGTGGCGCGTCGACTCGTTCTGAACTTTTATCTGCTGTAAACTTTTAGCTTTTCTCTCGTTTTACGCTCTTAAACTAACTCCAACGCTCCGACTCAGCAAAAACTCTCCTGGAATATTATAAAACTCAGCGAAATGTTAAAGGAGTTTAAAATGTAAAATATTCAGTTCTTCTCAGAGTTTTTCATGTTTTGGGGGTTTTTATTCATAAATCTGAACGTCTCTTATAATCTTCTGTTATGTTTCTGAGTTTGACTCGGAACATGTTTAATTATCAAAAAGTGTCGGAAACTAAAAGAAATCCCCAATAAACATGTTTATATTTCATTAAAAACTCCATTATGAATCAATATTTAGTGCATATTAACTCTCAGATCAGCTTCAATCAGCAGAATTCACTCGTTTTCATTCAAAAAATGTTTTATTTACATTGGAAAGACAAACATACAAACACAAAGTAAATAAATACATTTTACATTTTAAATTTTTGCAAATATTTGACTTGAACCATTTTAACTTTATATGGTGATTATTATTAAACCCAGCAGAAGTTTCATCCCCAAAAAATAACTTTAAATTTTTTTTTAAAATTTGATTTCTGTATTTTTTGGCTGAGAATCATCGTTAATAATAATAAACGAGACGATCAGAAACATAAAAGAGAATTTTATGAATAAAAATATTCTTTTTTTTAAATTGTAAACAGCTGATTTGTGAGTTAATTTCACAGTAAAATAATAAAATAATCTTTGATCTTTATGTTTCAGTTTATCGTCATAAACTTGATGTCAAAATGTGAAAATCGTCGTGGTGGTGGTTGCCGTGGAAACGGAGCGCTGCTGTCCCTTTAAGAGCGCGGGAGGTCAAAGGTCGCGGCCTGCTGAGGTTTTTAAGGCAATACTGTAAATAGACTCTCAGCTCAGTTTCAGCTTTTATTTTTTAACGGATTTTAAATAATTTTCCAGATGTTTGTTTTGTTTCTATCCCCCCCACCCCCCCCCCCCCCCCCCCCCCGACCTTTGACCCCGTCAGCTGTTCGTCCGTCTGGCGGGAAAACTGTGTTTGACTTTTTGTGTGTTGTAACAAAAACATATTGAGGGTTTTCATTAAAAATCTATAAAAGGAAGAAAAAAAGAGGAAATGTTTGTTTGAGTGAAACTTTGATCCATAAAGAGTTTTAATCAATATGATTAAATATTAATTTATAATATAAACAAGTGGAAATATAACAAATATTAACAATTAAAACAAAAAATAACAAAAAAAAAATTTGATATTTAAATTATTAACAGAACATAAACATCTCAATAATAAAAACAAATTATAATATAAATAAATATTAATTACAGTAGATAACACATAAAACTAATAAGATTAAATTAAAAAATAAAGGCTATTAAAATATTTTCATCATTAAAAATTTAAATATTTTGAAAAACCTAAATAATTAAATGAAAGTAAAAAAAGAATAAATAAGTTTGATATTTAAATTATTAACAGAACATAAACATCTAAATAATAAAACATACAGAAATTATAATATAAATAAATATAAATTGTCGAACATTATACACAGAATGAACTAATAGGAAAATATTTTAAATAATTAAAAGCTATTTACATTTTTAATCATGAAAATTTAAATATTTTTAAAAATCTAAATAATTAAATAAAGCTAAAAAAAAGAATATAAATACATTTGATATTGAACATTATTTAAAATAAAATATATATAATTATAATCTAAATATATGAATATAAAGTGTGGAACAAATGAGAGATAATATTAAATTATTTAAATTATTTTAATAATATATCTACATAACAAACATAAAAAATAAAAACTATTAAGTATAATATAAATAAACATATATATATATATTTATATAAAATATTTAAAAAATAAAGATCTTCAATAATAATATCAGATAATTCAGGTTTATTTCAGTCGTCATGGTAACGGTGAATTAAAAGGTTTATTATTTAACCCCTTCAGGCTGAAAACCTATTAAAAAAATGCTATAAAACTTTAGAAATTATTTTTTTTTTTCTGCATAAACCTCTTAAACAACTTCCGCTCTGCTGAAAACGACCAAATGTTTAAACATTTTGAGGATTTTAACCCTTTAAATACCAGTTTTATTACATGATGTCACTGTTTTTTCAAAGAAAACACACAAAAATGTCGTTATTTTCCATATAATAAATAATTTCCGACTGGTGCGTTGTTGTTTTTATCACAGCCTTAATATGTCAAAGATTAAAAACAATAAAGGTTTTGATGCATTTTTAGTTTTTGTGTCGTGTCAGATTTAAAGATAACGACATTTTTGTGTTTTTTCTTTAAAACAGTGACATCATGGAGTCAAAGCGGCATTTAAAGGGTTAAAATCCTCCGAATTATTGAATATTTGACAGTTTTTATCAGACTGAAGTTGATTGAAAGATTTAACCCCCAAAAAGTTTAAATAAAACATCCATCAGTAATATAATATTAATAATATTTAGTGTTTTTTAGAAGTGGACACGTCTGCCCTCTAGTGGCCAAAAAGGCTTTTACATTGAAATCTGACACCAAAATATTGTGCAATCAAAATGTTATTAAAAGTGTTAAAATGCCAAAAAGATTAAAACATTTGGTAGTTCAGAGCAGGATGGAAGTTCAGATTTATATATATAAAAAAAATATTATCTGTAAAGTTTTTACAGCATTTTTGGAGGTTTTACACATTTTCAGCCTGAAGAACCTGAAGGTGAATAAATCAACTTTAATTACTGCTGGAGGCAGAAACAACAGCAGCACAAGACACAATTACTGGAAAAGACATGAAATTAATAAAAAAATACACAAAATTATTTTAAAAAGACACAAAATGACAAAAAACGAAATGACTTAAAGACACAAAATTATCCAAAAAATACAGAAAATTACAAAAAAAGACACAAAATTACTAAAAAAAAGAGAATTATTAGAGAAAGACATGAAATTACCCAAAAAATACACAATTATTTAAAAATGACAAAAAACGAAATTACTTAAAGACACAAAATTATCCAAAAAATACACTAAATTACTAAAAAAGACAATTAGAAAAAGACACAAAATGATTTTAAAAAAGACACAAAATGACCAGTAACAGTAATTAAAGGGACCTTCCACACAACATTCATATAAACTCACATTAAACTTTCATATCAAGGAGGGGGCCACAAAATATCGTCACGAGGGCCACAATTGGCCCGCGGGCCGCCAGTTTGAGACCCCTGGTGTACACAGTGTTTTATATGATATTATTTTATATTAAAGACACATTTAGAAAAAATGACATTTGAATTTCAAAACATATCAAGAAAAAAACAACTTCCAATAATAACAAACAGCAGAAATTATTACAAAAACAAAAGTTAAAATGAGAAACGCGGAAGAAAAATAAAGAATAAAAATGATTTTTTGAAAATATTGATTTTACTTTATGAAACTGAAACGACTCTGATTATTTATTGATCAAACTCTTGTTTGTTTTCAATGTGAGAAGTTTTCATCACGTTCCAGTTAGAATAGAGCGGTGACGTCATCAGGAGGGGGCGGGGCCTCCGGGTCACCTGATCAGGTGAGTTTGATGTTTGTTTCACACCTGCAGTGATAAATCAGACACTTTTTTATGTTGAGAATATATATATTTATATTTGTATATATTTTTATATATATATATATATTTGTATATATATATATATATTTGTATATAAAAATATAGATAAATATAAAATATATATATTTATATATACATTTATAAATATATATAAATAAATTAATCTAAATAATTAAATAAAGTTAAAAAAAGAATACAAACATTTTTTAGAGGAAACATTTAGTAGAAAAATGAATAAATAAATAAATAGGGAAATTAGATTAATAAACAGGTTAATAAAGAAGAAAATATATTTATTCATATAAACTATATTAAACACATTAAATACGTTTTATTTTTTATTCATTTATGCAGCAACAAAAAACAATTAGAGTGAAATAAGAAAAATTAAAAGCGTGAAAAAAGTAAACAATTAATTACATATTTACAAATATATACATAAACATATATAATTAATAATTGTAGTATAAATAATATATATATGAATTACAGTACAGATACAGAATACTAAAATACTAAAAAAAAAAGATATTCAAAAAATAAATCCAAATCATTAAAATTTCATCAAAATAATAAAAGAAATGAAAATAAAAAATAATCTTTATTATAAACTTTTTAAAATATTAAAGTTAACCTTCAAAATAATATAAAATATAAAGAATTTAAAGAAAATAATTTGTTGTGAAAGAAGAAAGTCTCGTGTTTGTCCTGCAGGTGTCGCTGTCGTCTTTCTCCTGTTAGAGTTATTATATAAATATATTATATTTATTTATTTATTTATTTCACTGACTTCAGTCACTATTTACTGTTTCCAGTTTTTTCCTCATTAAAAAATTTAACAAATATAAAATATGAAACATATTTTCATAAATATGACAAAATAAAAACCAATTTATTATTTCTGAGCTTCGCTTTTAATTTAAACTAAAGAAATATTAAATAATTCTGATGTTTTTAACTTTTTATTAATCTTCTGTTTCTTCACAGTTCAAATATTATTAAAATTATTACAGTTTATGGTTCAAACTAAAAAAATAAAATAACATGATAGAAACAACACAAATATAAAAAATATTTAGAATTCAGTCTCATGTAGACAAAATTAATATGTAATAATAAAAGTTATAATTATAATAAAAATCTAATAATTCTTATTATAATAATATTAAAATTAATACTTATAATAGTAATATTTATAATTAAATCAATAATGATAATTATAACAATACAAATTATTAATAATAACAATTATATATTTGTAAAAATATTTTAATTATAATAATAAAATTAATACTTATGTAAAAATTAAATCTAAAAATTATTTTGAATTCAGTCTCACATAGACATATTAAATATATAATAATAATAATAATATTATATTTAAATCATCAGCTGTGACTTTTTCATGTTAACAGAAAAAAACATTAATTTAAGCAGATTTTTTAATTTAAAATATTTGAGTTTTAGTAAATTGTTTCCTAAAAATCTTTTTATTTTAACTCTTAACGATGATTTTTAACTGATTTATCATCTTTATTTCTGTGTTTTTCACATTTTAAAGCAGAAAATAAATAATAAATATAATTTAATTTAAATTTAATTCTAAATTGTTTCCTTTCAGGAGGAGAAACACGCTGTGACCTTTGACCTCCTCCTCCTCCTCCTCCTGCTCCTTCTCCTCCTCCTCCTCCTCCTGCTCCTTCTCCTCCTCCTCCTCCTCCTCCTCCTCCTCCTGCTCCTCCTCCTCCTCCTGCTCCTGCTCCTCCTCAGATTTAAACAGATCAAAGTGTTAAATGCTCCTTTAATGGAGGGAACAGCTGTGAACACACACACACACACACACACACACACACACCCTCTGGTCCCCGGGGACTTCCTGTCTGGAATCGGCGTCTCTGATTGGTCAGAAACTGTTTTGTTACATGAAAAAATATTTAAAATTAAATCATTAAAACTTTAAATATTTTGAAAATTAATCTAAATAATTAAATAAAGTTTTAAAAAAACAGAATATAAATAAATTTGATATTTACATTATTAACAGGACAAAACAGGATTATAATATAAATTTAAAAAAAATAAAATTCAGAACATTACACACATAAAACAATTTTTTAAATTAAATTATTGAAAAATAAAAGCTAATAAAAATAAATGTAAATCATTAAAATTTAAATATTTTGAAAAAGAATTTAAATAATATAAAGTAAAAAAAAGAATTTAAATAATTTAGATATTCAACATCATTAACAGAAGAACATCTAAATAATAAAAAATATATAAGTTATAATTTAAATAAATATAAATTGCTTAACATTACACACATTAAACTAATAAGAAAAAATATAAAATAATTAAAAAATAAAAGCTATTAAAAATAAATTTATATCATTAAAATTTTAATATTTTTGAAAAAGAATTTAAATAATATAAAGTTAAAAAATACATTTGATATTAAACATTATTAAGAATAAAATATATATAAATTATAATCTAAATAAATATATAAATATTAATTATGGTACAAATAGGAAATAATGTTTAATAATTAAAAAAAGTAATTAAAAATAAATCCGAATCATTTAAATTTCATCAAATGAATCATTTAAAAAAAAAATACAATCTTAGTGTTTAAACATTTATTAATATTAAAGTTGACTTCAAAATTCTATAAAAAATAAATACAATTAAAAAAAAATAATAATAATTTAGTGAGAAAAACGTGTGTGTGTGTGTGTGTGTGTGTGAGTGTGTGTGTGTGTGTGTGTGTGTGTGTGTGTTAAATATTTACTCTGAGAGCTTTTGGTCGTCATGTTATTTTTATACACACACACACACACGCTGCGCTCTGATTGGTTGGCCTCAGCAGGACGGGTCAGTGACATCATCGCTGTGACCTCGTGATGATGTCACTGTGTGTGTGTGTGTGTGTGTGTGTGTGTGTGTGATAATAAACAGGAAATATTTTTAGTTCTGTTGCTACGACACTTTCTCCTCTTTCTGTTTCTGCTCTTCATCACCTCCTCCTCCTGCTCCTCCTCTTCTTCTTCTTCTTCCTCTTTTTAATCTTTTTCTCTTCCAGTTTCTCCTCTCCTCCTCCTCCTCCATTCTTACTTCCACCTCCTCCTTCTTCTCCTCTTCTGGGTTTCCTTCCTCCTCCTTCTCTTTCTCTTCTTTCTTCTGCTGTTACTCCTCTCATCCTTCTTTTTTCTCCTCTTTTTCTTTCTGCTTCTCTTCTTCTTTACTCTTTTTATTTTTTTCTCCTCCTCCTCCTCTTCTTCTTCTCCTCCTTCCCCATCCTGCTTCTCCTCCACTCCTCCTCTTTTTTTAAAATCTTCTTTTTCTGCTTTTACTTCCCTCCTCCTCCTGTTTCACTTCCTCAATTCTTGTTCCTGCTCCTTTTTCTCCTCTGTTTCATAAATCTTTCTCCTCCTCCTGCTCCTCCTCCTCAACCTTCATTTTAACGTTTTGAACCAAACTTTCATATTTTGTTTTAAACTCAGAAACGTGAAGTTTTTTGGTTTCTGTTCAGTCAGAATATAAAAATAAAAGCGTGTGTGGAGGTTCGTATAGAAACGTCTCCATCAGTGATGTTTCCTCCTGAGTCTCCTCCTTCCTCCCTCAGGAGGCCCAGCCCATCAGTGATGTTTCCTCCTGAGTCTCCTCCTTCCTCCTTCAGGAGACCCAGCCGGAGGACCGATCCCCGGCTGGTGTCCCAGCAGGCCACCTTTCAGACCTTTTGATCCAGATCCACCTGGAGGCTCGGAGGCCTTAATGGCTCCTCTCAGCTGCTGAGAGTCCCAGTAGGCAGCCTCCTCTACTGGCTCTCCTCCTCTACTGGCTCTCCTCCTCTACTGGCTCTCCTCCTCTACTGGCTCTCCTGCTCTACTGGCTCTCCTCCTCTACTGGCTCTCCTCCTCTACTGGCTCTCCTCCGGCTTTCTTCAGAGTCGCTTACGCTCGTTGGCCTCTTCCATGTGGTCCTCCCAAAGGACTGTCAGCTCCAAGAGGAGGCAGATGTAGCACCACGTCTGGTCTGATGTTACGTGTTCTGGGAACGTGAGCTGCCCAAGTCAACTCGCAGTTCCCAGTCTGATGCTACTGGGAGAAGACCGGCCGACTGGCTTCTCTCCAGCCTCCACAAAGGGTTTTGGCTTCCGGCTTCTGGTGTGTTTGTTGTTAGCCACTGCACTTGAAATGGTCTGAGCCACGTCCAGTACCTGGTGGTGTCTCCAGCGGTAACCACCTCCTCCAGGAGCTGCTGGGCAGCTGCTCATCATGTGCTCCTTCCTGGACAGAGAGGAGAAGCTGGAAGGTCACTCTTTCCCCAAACATGCAGGTTAGCTGGGCGTGGTAGCACCTGGTAGACCGCTTGGACCACGAACTTAATACGCGGTGGCTCTGCCTTCCAGACGCCATTCCAGGTCAGCTTCCTCTCCACGATTCCTTCTTTCCTTGTTGATGCTGCCGCATGCTCACCATTCAGCCAGTCCGCACCTCCTCCACACCTGCCCGCACCTCCTCCAGGACAAGATTCCTTCTTTCCTTGCCCTGGACCCTGTCGCTCCGTGGCCGTGGGATGGCACCCAGCCCTGCTCGTCCCATTGCCACCAGGCCCACCAAAGCCTCATGCCAGCTCCAGTCCCTCTTGCGATTTGAACTTCCTGCCTGTCCGAACCGCAATGCCTGCTGATGCCACTCTGGTATCATTGGAGTCTCGGTAGACCATTGCCTCTCTCGTACGAGAGACTCTGAATTCCTCCTCCAGGCTGCTGAAGGGAGTTTGTTGACCCTGCCATCTTCAGAGGTAGGAACTGATCTTTCTCTCCAGGGTCTCTACTGTACACAAAGTCACCTCATACACCAACAACGGCCGAAGGATACGCGGCAGGATGCCATGCTGGTACAACTATGCTGGTACAACCATGCTGGTACAACTATGCTGGTACAACCACGCTGGTACAACCATGCTGGTACAACCATGCTGGTACAACTATGCTGGTACAACCACGCTGGTACAACCATGCTGGTACAACCATGCTGGTACAACTATGCTGGTACAACCACGCTGGTACAACCATGCTGGTACAACCACGCTGGTACAACCATGCTGGTACAACCATGCTGGTACAACCATGCTGGTACAACCATGCCTTGAACCTGCCGGGTAGGCCAGACTTGTCTACTGCAGACAACAAAGATTCCAGCTTCGTGATGTTTGCTTGGATGGATGCTGTGTCTCTGAGGCTGCAGTCTTGCCTAAGCTTGTGACTGGTTTCTCAGTGATCGATGGTATTGTTGTTCCATCAACAAGGAAGCGGAACTTGTCCACCACTTTTCCTCTCTTCAGGACCGTGGACCTGGATTTTGTTGGTTTGAAGCTCATCCTAGCCCAGCAGATGAGCTTCTCCAGGCCCTGTAGGATCCACCTGCATCCCGGCACTGATGTGGTTGTAACTGTCAAGTCGTCCATAAAGGCTCGGATGGGGGGTTGCCGAATTCCAGACTTGGACAAGGGCCCTCTACACTCGGTCTCAGCTCCCACCAACATGTTCATGGCGAGGGCGAGCAGGGTAACTGAGATCGTGCAGCCAGTTATGATCCCCTTCTCAAGCCGGTGCCAGTTGGATGTTATGCTCCCTGATGTAACTCGTTGTACTACTATGGAGTAGTTCAGGATGAGGTCCTTGATCTTGCCAGGTCTCCGATCCCCTCTCGTGCCTCCCTGATCAGCTGGGTGACCACTCCGGTGTGTTCCAGGCACTCCGGGAACGCCGCCCTTCTGTACTGATGTGTCAGTGTACTTGTTCTCGAGGAGGAAGCCCGTCATCCTTTTGGCAAAGACGCTAAAGAAGATCTTTCCCTCCACACTGAGAAGTGAGATGGATCTGAACTGCCCCAGCTTGGTGGAATTCTCGTCTTTGGGAATCCAGATTCCCTCCGCCTGTCTCCACCGGGCCGAGATGGTCCCTCTTCGCCAAATCACTCGCAGCAGCTTCCAGAAGATTCTGAGGAGATTTGGACAGCGCTTGTACACCTTGTAAGGTACTTGGCTGGATATCATCGGAGTACTCTTAATATATGTATATATATATATATATATATATATATATATATATAAATATATATATATATATTTATATATATATAATTATAATAACAAAATAATAAAAAGTATTTTTAAACGCAGTATAAATTCATTGTTTTCCTTTAAGTTAAAGTAAAAAAAGAGACGAGAGAAATAAACGAGGTCGAGTTTTACAACAGACGCTGCAGGGCTCTGAGTCACACACACACACACACTCACACACACACACACACACACGCACACACACACACACACACACACACACACACACACACACACACATCTCTATAATCTTCCTGTTTTAAATGAGAACAAACTGTAACAGTGACCTGGAACACACCGGACCGCTGAGTGTGTGTGTGTTAATAAAACATGTAATACACACACACACACACACACACACACACAGAGGAGCATCAGACGGGCAGCAGCATGATGATGACACTCAGAGAGAATCAGTGTAAATAATTTATTGGACTCTGATGTGAATCACCCTGCAGAGTAAATAACCCAGTTAACACACACACACACACACACACACACACACACACACACACACACACACATGAACACATAAAAAGACACACACCTAAACGTTGGCAGGGTAAAAGTGATTTCTGATTCTTTGTTGAGTGTTTTCTTGCTGGACTTCTGCAGACCAGATAAACTACAATAAACTACAATAAACCACATTAAACTACAATAAACTACATTAACCTGAAACATCTTCAGTTCAGATCTCCACCAGGAAACATTCAACTGAACCAAACATTTTAAAAGGAGCTAACGTGTTCTCTAGCAGACAGATATGAAGATAAACAGTCTTTGTGCTAAGCTAGGCTAACAGTTTCTACCTGCTTCCAGTCTTTGTGCTAAGCTAACAGTTTCCTCTGCTTACAGTGTTTGTGCTAAGCTAGGCTAACAGTTTCCCTCTGCTTCCAGTCCTCATGCTAAGCTAGGCTAACAGTTTCCCTCCGTCTCTAGTCTTTATAATAAGCTTAGCTTACTGTTTGCCTCTACTAACCGTCTTTTTGCTAAACCAACAGTTTCCCTCTGCTTCCAGTCTTTGTGCTAAGCTAAGCTAACAGTCTCTCTCTGCTTACAGTAGTTTTGCTAAGCTAGGCTAGCAATTTTGACCTGCTTACAGTATTTGTGCTAAGCTAGGATAATAATTCCCCTCTGCTTCCAGTCTTTGTGTTAAGCTAAGCTAAGAGTTTCCCTCTGCTTGCAGTATTTGTGCTAAGCTAGGCTAGCCATTTCCCTCTGCTGCCAGTTCTCATGCTAAGCTAGGCTAGCCATTTCCCTCTGCTGCCAGTTCTCATGCTAAGCTAGGCTAACAGTTTCCCTCCGTGTCTAGTCTTCATAATAAGGTTAGCGAACTGTTTGCCTCTACTAACCATCTTTTTGCAAAGCTAACAGTTTCCCTCTGCTTCCAGTCTTTGTGCTAAGCTAAGCCAACAGTTTCCCTCTGTGTACAGTCTTTGTGCTAAGCTAGGCTAAGCTAACCTCTCACAGACAGAACAGCAGGTCTATAAATAATTTGTTGCTGTCCCTTTAAGGTCGATTGAGTTTTCAGTGTCTGATGCAGCGACACGAACACACAGCCGCACATTAGTCATTAAGAAATGCTCATACATGCATACACAATCACACAATCACACACACACACACACACACACACACACACACATAATCACACACACACACACACACACACACACACACATAATCACACACACACACACACACACACTCTGAGGTGGAGTTGTGTAATGGAGCGATGCTGTTTGTGCTGCCCTACATCTGCTGCATTACAGCTCACTGACCTGTGTGTGTGTGTGTGTGTGTGTGTGTGTGTGTGTGTGTGTGTGTCCTCTCTGGGCGGTCGGCCAATAGCTCAGCTGTATTTGTGCGTCACGCGACCAGATTCAGGATGCTGATATTATATCCAGATTATAAACTCTTTAAAACGTCATTTAAAGCTTAAAAAACATTTTATTTTATATTTTTATGATCTGTGAAGCTGAACGAGTCTTCCACCAGACTTCATGTTGAAATCAGACGATTTAAGCTTTTGCTTTACTCTCACTGAGTTCACATTAATTTCTATTATTGTTGTTTTTACTGCTCTAATTCGAGGTTCACTGTTTTACTTTTTATTTGATTTTTTATTGAGTTTTTTTTTTTTTTCAGTGACAGAGAGAATGAAAGGGGAAGAAATGCAGCAAATTTGACCCTGAACACGGGCCTGACCTTAATTTTTATTAATTTCTTTTACTGCTTACTGCTATATGTCATCTTGAACTTATAGCTCCCAGTGGGGAAAATGCTGAGTTGTTTAGAAATCTCTTTAAATATTCTTATGAATTGGTTTGAGTTTCTGCAGCGTGCTCAAAGCTCTGCAGGCGACAAGAAAACAACTTTACAAACGTTTGTTTTCTGGTTGCTGCATCACATGAACTTCCTGCTGCAGCTGAGTGAACACAGGAAGGTGTAAATATTGTATGTGTAAATATCACATATTGACCAATTTAGCCTTAGTCTACTTTTGACTCTGTATGTCAGCACGCTGCGAGAATAAAATAATCTGAGAGCCTTTAACTATTTTCCTCTTCAGTTATCTTTCTGTTCAAGGTTCAAGGTTCAATTTATTGCCATATAGTGTAAACACAATTGGAATTTTCCACAGCCAGTCATGCATGGATGTGGTTGACAGAAAGGACATACAAGACAAGACATGATAAGACAAGACGACAGTGCAGTGGATTGATAGGTGCTGTAAGTGATAATACTGATACTGATCAATAACAAAGTGCAAACAGTGCGTTCAGTCCTGGTGGGGTATTGTGTTGAGCAGCCTGGTGGCCGTGAGGAAAAAGCTCAGGCGATGCCGGGTTTTTGCGGTTCTTGGTAGCCGGAGCCTTCTTCCGGAAGGGGGCATTTCGAACAAGGCAAAACCCGGATGTGGGGGGTCTGCCATGATTGTTGTTGCCCTCCTCACAGTCCTGAGGAGGTGCCCATCCTGCTGCAGCTTGGCCTTGTCCTTGGCTGTTGCAGCAGGGAACCATGTGATGATTGATTGTGTTATGATGGATTCGATGATGGCAGTGTAGAACCGGATTTGTGTTGACCTGGGGAGCCATGGTGTTCAGACCCCATTTAAGGTCCCGGGAGATGGTCAGCCCAAGGAAGCGGCAGGACTCCACAGTGGTCACTGGGGGGTCCCCAGGTGGCAACCTCCGTGTCTGAGCATGGAGGCAAACCAGGAAGTGCCTTAAGCCTGCAATCCACCAAAAATTCCAGCAGGGGGCGCTAAGTTTGGCTGCGAAAAAAATCTGTCCATTCATTTCAGTGCAAAATTTGAAATCTTCTCACTTGATTTATTACCTCAGAACATTTTTTCAGGACAACACTATGGTCTCAATCACTAGTAAAAAATCATCTTCAAGACAATTTGATGTCAATAGTTCTAATAATGGCCCCATTTAGAAGAAAATAGAAGATAAAGAATCATATGATTTGGGGCGGGGCTACCTTTGATTGACAGGTCACTGACAAGGCGAGCCGTCATCAGGAGAGAAGCAGAGCAATGCGTATCCACGGCAACGAGTCAATAAAGTTATATATAACGTTATATACATATAAAAGAGGACGTTTAGCGGTTTGATCTCATAACTTTGACCCTTTCACTGTATTTTCCTCTTGATGACAGTTTATTTGAACGTTTTGTTCATTAAATGTCTTGTTCAGCGTTTGGTTGGACTAACAGACACTCCAAGGAGTCGCTGCTCAGTTTTCTGCGGTCAGAAAGATACATTTTGTTTTTGTTTTTTTGCTAGCCAAAACTAACATCCCAGTTAATGCTCCAGTTAATGCTAACATGAATTAGCAGCAGCTTCTCTCAGTCAGGTTGAGGTGTAGAGAGGCTGTAGTCAGTGATCAGATCCCTCTCCTCCTCCACAGTCCAGATATGGTCTGCTCCCTGTATCACAAACAAGATGGAGACGCAAGATGTCGACGAGTGTAACGCTGAACTCGATGCTTCCAACGGGCCACAAACCAACGGGTGACGTCACGGTGACTACGTCCATTATTTATATCCAGTCTATGGGTGTCCCCCAGCCTGATGGGAAGGGGTGGAGCTGCTTTCCTCCTGAAATCCACCACTATTTCCACTGTCTTCGGAGCATTAAGCTCTAGGTTGTACTAAGCTAACAGTTTCTATCTGTCTCCAGTCTTTTTAGCTCCGACTTTTTAGCTGGAAAACACAATGGGGTCAAGGTATAAAGTTTTACCTCCGCCCAGTTCAGATTTGATGACGATATCTAAAAATATGAATATTTTACACAGGTTTTTATAATTATGATTTTAAAATGTGGTTTTAATCAATAAAATCAAATGCATCTTTTCATTGATATGTAGCATGATTATCAACTCAAACACAGTGAAAATTTATGAATAAATTAATTCACACCACAGTGTACTTCTGTGAGTACAGATGGATCTACCCCTGCAGCAGATTACTGGTGTAAAATGTAAAAACTTCTAGCAAGTCTAGAATTGGAATCAAAAAAATGTTTTTGGGGTGGACCAAAAATGAATATGTTGATATTAATATTTCACAGTTATGAACGATTGCCAACTGTAGCGTGTTGAATGACCTTTCTTTGCAAAGAAAATAAAAACCTTGTCGGCTGGCAGAAGTCTCTATTTCTTTCTTCACCAACAGCAGAGACATTTCCACTAAAACTATGCCTCACACGGGGCACCATTTATGTTGGGAATTAAGGATGCCTCTTTTATGAATAAACGATTCCTTGCACAGGGCGTCAAATATGTAAATAAAAGGCTGTTATCATAAATGCTATCCCTCCCATAAGGATATCAGATATGTAAGGATGAACCTGAGCAACATTTGTGTCGATCTCAAGGTTCAAAAGTGTGGTTAGATGACTATCAGAATTATTAGTAATTATCATGAATAACTATTAATCATAATAAATGATATGACTTGTTGAAATGCTTTTACCAGAACATGTTTTACACTGTTCTGAGTGGACAGTGTGAATTTCATACTAAGAACATTAATTTTGACTGAAATAACAGGATGCAGATGTCAGAACCCCTCCCCCACCAGGTCCACAGCTTCAAAACCACAAACACAAAATACTTCACAGTTCAACCGTCAGCAGGAAAGACAAGCTGAGACTCAGCCCACAAACCTCCCCGCCCCTCATGACTCAGGCTGGAAACAGGAAACAGGGTTTTGTTCTGCTTCAGTGACAGAAGAGACGCTGAGAGACATTAAGAGACGCTGAGAGATGCTGAGAGACATTAAGAGACATTAAGATAATCTACAGACTGAGTTACACAGAGAGAACAGCTGCTGGAAACACTGGAAACACTGGAAACCACAAATTGAACGAGTGTTTTACAACAACAGAGACTCAAAGTGGAAGTAAGTTCCAGAGAACAGGGAGTGGCTGAGCTGTCTGTCTGTGTGTTTTTACTCAGAGACTAAATGGCGTCCAGACTAGAGGAAGAACTCTGCTGTCCGGTCTGTCAGGACGTCTTTAAAGATGCTGTGATCCTGACGTGTCACCACAGCTTCTGTAGAGACTGTCTGCAGAGCTGGTGGACGGAGAAAGACACCAGAGAGTGTCCAGTTTGTAAGAAAAGACATTCAAAGAAAATATTACCTCTTAACTTTGCTTTGAAGAGCGTGTGTGAGGCCTTCTTACAGGAGAGAGATCAGAGAGCTTCAGAGGCTCTCTGCAGTCTGCACTCTGAGAAACTCAAACTCTTCTGTCTGGACCATCAGCAGCCAGTGTGTCTCGTCTGCAGAGACTCAGAAAAACACTCCAACCACAGATTCAGACCCATCGATGAAGCTGCACAACAACACAAGAAGGAACTTCAGGAAACTCTGGAGCCTTTAAAGGAGAAGTTAAAGAGTTTTAAAGGAGTTAAAGTGAAGTTTGATCAAACAGCAGAACACATTCAGGACCAGGCCCGACGCACAGAGACGCAGATTAAGGAGCAGTTTAAGGAGCTTCACCAGTTTCTAGAAGAGGAAGAGGAGGCCAGGATGGCTGCACTGAGGGAGGAAGAGGAGCAGAAGAGTCAGATGATGAAGGAGAAGATGGAGGCTCTGAGCAGAGAGATAGCAGCTCTTTCAGACACAGTCAGAGCCACAGAGGACCAGCTGAGAGCTGAACACGTCTCATTCCTGCAGAACTACAAGGCTGCAGTGGAAAGAGTCCAGCAGCGCCCCCTGCTGGAGGATCCACAGCTGCCCTCAGGAGCTCTGATAGACCAGGCCAAACACCTGGGCAACCTGGCCTTCAACATCTGGAACAAGATGAAGGACCTGGTCTCCTACAGGCCTGTTGTTCTGGACCCAAACACTGCTGGTAAAAACCTCCTCCTGTCTGAAGATCTGACCAGTCTAAGAGCAGGAGAGGAACAGCAGCTTCCTGATAATCCAGAGAGGATTGATGATGGTTACTGGTCTGTTCTGGGCTCTGAGGGCTTTAACTCAGGGACTCACAGCTGGGACGTCCAGGTTGGAAACGATACATTCTGGTTACTGGGTGTGTTATCAGAGTCTGCCCCGAGGAAGAGAGACTCAATGTCTGGATGTTGGGTAATATGGTCCTCTGATGGTAAATACACAGCACGCTCTCCATCACATCCAGACTCTGATCTCGTAGTCCAGAAGAACCCTCAGAGGATCAGAGTGAATCTGGACTGGAACAAAGGAACGCTGTCGTTCTCTGATGCTGACACCAACACACACATACACACCTTCACACACACTTTCACTGACAGGATGTTTCCATATGTTTCCTCTCCGTATGATCTGAATGTTTCACCAGTGAAAGTCTCTGTGACTGTTCTGCCCCACAGAGTCTAACAGCAGTAACACAAAGGGTTAAACTGAGAATTATTGCAATAGTAGGGGCCAGTGCTGCACTATTGCCCAAAATTTTGCATTGAAGTGAATGGGAAGGCTGAAAAAAATTAGCGAAAAAGAACAATAATTGGAGATTTTTAAACGGCATAATTTAACCTAGAGACTCCATTTAAACTTTAAACAGTAGACACAAGTCTTGTGTATCGGTGTATTAATCCACGTTTCGATAGGTCATATAGTTTTTTATCAATCCCTGTTCAATGACCATGATCATTTTTGGAGAAATTCTGAGATTATAATGGGTGTGTATTGCACGGAATGTTCGTGTCAGAGTGTGTGATGTCATCGCTCAGAGTGTAGAGGAGGGAGAGGTAAAACTGTCAAAAAATAAATTTGAAAACTGCGCTCCAGGCCGCAAATTCCACTCTACAGAAATAATTTATACATAGAAACGTAGGAAAATTAGTCTTCTCCCTCACAATCCTCTGGTAAAGCTGTCAGAGTTATAGTTTGGGCGTACGACGCACAGATGATCCACCAACACCACCAACAGCCTCATTGGGTCCCATATTAAAAACGCAGGAAGATTTCTGAAAAAGGGAGATGGAACAGTTTTTTTAGATCGCTCTAACAAAGCTATTTTTTCATTTTTCTTTAAAAAAAACATATGTAGACGTTCAGGAAGAACTCAGGACGCTCAAAGTGAAGTCGGATCAATGATAGGTATTATGGTTTTGCCAAAAATGCTTTCTGTTCGAGGCCAGAAATTCCAGTCTGTCCACCTCTGGCTGCTGTCACTGTTCCGGAACATTCTACAGCGGCAGTTCATTCTGTTGATTGCTCTGCTCTGATTGGTCGACCGCAAAGCCTTTGATCCTTTGATGTATCTCTCACAGAAAGAGAGAACACACACACACACACACACACACACCGGCAGTAGCCCCTGTGGCCCTTTCAGAATTTTGCTGTAAAAGCTTCTAATAGTGATGTTATTGTCTTCTTTCAGCTTTTATATTTAGTTTTCAGTGAATAAACATTTTCAAATTGATTTTGTTATAAATGTGTTTCACAAATCTATTCAAAGATGTTTGTATTTTAGACTTTATATTGCAAAGTAATGTTATGTTTTAGTCTGAATATCATTTTATGTCATTTGTTTACTTAATCACTATCTAACTATCATAATATATGCTTTGGTTTTATTTTTAAATTCATATATATATATATATATATATATATATATATATATATATATATATATATATATATATATATATATCTGCTTTTGTTTTATGTTGGATTTTGTAGTTACTGCAATTTTTGTATCGTTTTTCTCTTAAATAAAGCAAAATTGAAATCTAAAACTTTGTCACAAGATAAAACAGCATCAAGACATCAAGGAGTTAATTTTCTAATTATAACTCAATTTCAACCAAAAATATAGTTACTTCAGTTAGTTATTGTAGGGCGGTATATATTCCACTAAATATTGTTTTATAATCTTATATTATAACTGAAACAACACAAACGTTATCATTCATAAAGGGAATTTTATAACTTAGTGAAATTGATTTTTTGTTTTATTTTGTTTCAATAGAGATTCCTGACAAAGTCAAACAGCCTCGATGCAATAAACTAACGTTGTTGGTACTTTCATTCATTTAAAAGCTAAAACTGAGACGGTTTCAGGTTGAAAAATATGGAATTTTAAAGTCGTCGTCGGTGAAAGTAAAGTAAAGCTTAAATCAGCTGATTTTAACATTCACATTTGCTTTGTGTGCAAAAATAAAAACGTTTTTGAAGCTTTAAATCACGTTTTAAAGTCTTTTGATTCAGGATTTAAACACTGAGACAAACACTTCAACATGAATCTGTTAAATAAGAGATTTGTTTCGTTTTCAAGACGTATTTTTATTCAAACAGGAAAAAAACTGAGCCAACGAGACGAATCTCCTGATTTTAACTCTTTAAATCTTAAAACGGGAAAAAAAACAGAAACATTAAATATTATTATTATTATTATTATTAATAAAGAACGGGTGAAATAAAGTTTCTGTAGCTTATTTATTTTGCTGCTTCTCCTTCCTTTTTTTTTCCATTTTTCTTATTTTGGCTCCATTTACCCACAATGCATTGCAGTTAACAGTAATTCAAACAACATCAACATATAATTCTTTAAATAAAATGAGAAATAAAATAGAACATTTAAAATAACTTGTTTTTTTTATACTTTAAACAAAGTGAACATTTCTAAATGTGCTTTTTTAAAATAAATAAAATTAAATACATTTTGTTCTTTTTCACCAACATCACAACAACAAACCGCTCACAGTGCCTTTTAGTTTCTTCTCAATATTCAGGACAAAATGTGCAAAAAACACTCAAACTGGAGAGAAAGTTGAGACAGAAATCAGAGAAATGAATGTGAATATTTCAAGTTACAGCTCAAACACAAAAAAGTGACTTTTTAAAAACAAAAAATATCGGTTTATTGATATTTATCAGCTGATATTTGAGTGAAACGTTTTTTTTAAAAAGTGCATTTTTTTTAACAGAGAAAAACATTTATTGTTGTTGAGTTGCAGCTAACAATCATTAATACATTAAATTAAAAATATTTGTTATTTGTGACTCAATAAAATGTTAAAACCAACAAATATTTAGATTTTTTTGTTTGATAATTGATTTTTTAATGCCAATTAACAAATAATTTACAATTTCAGAGCTAATGCTTTTATAATATATTAATATTATTATTATTATTATTATTATGTACTTAAATTACTTCATGATTATTGCAGTCTTACTGTGTTAAATTGATCTACATCAATAATTGTTTATTGCAGCTTTCGACATATTTGTTGTCCAATAAAATAAAATGTTTGTGTTATTTAGAGTTTGTCCACTAGAGGGCGCCGACAGGTTTTATTTTAACTGCGTTAAATCTCCAAAACATTTCCGATCTCGGCTGCAATCAGAAAAAAAATAAAATAAATTGAAGGGAATTTTTATTTTTCCATCATGATTTTGATTATCTGCTCATATTTGTGATATTTGATAATTTTTTTCCGTTTGTGCAACACTTTTTTTATTTTGTCATGTTTGTCGAAAGTAAATTTAATCAACAGTGCAAAAATGTTCTCGTGTTATTTTGTATGAAATCGTAAGTTTTTTTTTTTTTTAGAATGACAATAAAAAATCTCATTAGATTTCGTCAGTGATGTCTGTAAATTTAAATCATATTTGTAATTTTCATCATTTAATCCGTAACTCGTCACGTTCTTCATGAGTGTTTTTTTTGTAATTTACGCTGGTTAAAACAAAAAGTCTCACCTCAGCCGAACATAAAACAAAACGATACATTTCTTCATCTTTGACACATAAAAAAGTGTTAAAACGTCATAACTTTATCTCATCAAAATGTTTCTTCATGTTGCTTTTATGAAAACATTCTGCGGCCAAAACACAGAATGATCCTGAAACATCTCGTATCGTAAGATTTATTTATCTTCTGTGTTCCTAAATTAATAAAATATCAGTTTATCACTCAAAGTTAACGACAGTCACAGCAGGTGAATGAAAACATGCTTTCTGTAAAGTGATTCGATTCAAGACGTTTTCGACATTATTGCTTTTTCTCTCTTCACCGTGTAAAAACATTAATAAACTCCCTGATTTTTCTTGCAGCTCGTTGAAACTCACCGAGAAGTTAAAACCGTCAGCGGTGAGTTCAAAGGACGTTTTTTTGGGATAAACGACTAAATCGGATTGTTTAAACAGAAATGTCACACCAGAAGACAGATTATATATATTAGCAAATAAAACAGGAAACAGATCTTTAGATTCTGAATAATCAGAGTCATTACTGGAAGCTTTCAGCGAGGAACGTTGTGCTCTTTAGTGCCGTCGTGTTTGTGTCTGTTGAAAAAGTTCCTCGCTGTAGAAATGTTGACATCTTTGCTTTGGAAAAAAAAAGTTGTTGGTTTTTTTCATCTTCCCTGAATATCTCTTCCTAAATAAAGCTCACGGGGAAGACGTGGACTCTGAGACGAACAGAGAGGCTTTTCACTTCACTTTCAGAGATAAAAGACGAAGAAGAGAAAGCGTGCAGCACCATGAGGGAAGGTGAAGCGTCTCCGTTAATCTGCATTAACTCGACGAGATGCGACACAATCTGTCACACTGAGACTCTGTGGAGTAAAACTAGTGCACTAGTGGAGGAGTAGAGTCATTGAACCTCCTGGGAAGAACTGTATCGCTGGTTTTAATCGTAATCCACTTCTGCTTAAGTGTTCACGTGCATCAAAAGTTAAAAATCCCCAAAATTATTCAAATCCCGTCTTTTTTGCATGCTGTAAAACGCTGCTACTTGCACTGAGAAAATTCACTTCAGTGAATATTTGTATGAAAGAAATCCTGATCAGGGCGTCTCGGACTCGTCGTCCTCCTCGGGGGACGTCGGCGAGGTGGGCGTGTCGTCCTCGTCTGCCGCCGCTGCCGCCGCCACGGGCAGCCCGGTGGCCGCCGCCGCCGCCGTGGTCATCTTCTCGTAGGTCCTCCGGCGCTGCCGCCGCAGCGTCTGGCTCTGCAGCTCCTTCACCTCCTGCAGGACCTCCTGCGCCTCCTTCCACGACGACACGGCCTCCTCCAGGAGGCGCTCGGCCTCGTCTCGCCTCCTCTCCAGGTCGTCCTCCAGCAGGGAGGCGGGCGGGGGTGGAGACAGCCGCTGTTTGTCGGGGGTTTTGGGCTGCGAGGACTCGAAGGATCCGGAAAGACTCGGTGAGTTCTTCTGACTCGAGCAGGGCGACTCCTTGCTGCTCCCCAGGCGAGGGGAGTCGGTTTCACTCCCTCGCGGCGAGTCGGACCCTTGGACCTGAGCGGAGTCGGACCCTCCGACGCTGGGAGAAGACTCGGGGGACATCTGTCCCGGAGAGTCGTCCTCCCTGCTGGGACACGAGGAGCTGAAGGAGCCTTTGAGTTTTGGTGAACGGACAAAGTCGGAGCTCTTCGTCCTCGGAGAATCCTTCAGCCGAGGCGAGTCGTTGGCTTTGGCGGCGGGTGAATGGGATCCTCTGGAGCGAGGCGAGTCGGTCCCTTTGGACCGGTTCCTCTTGGCTTTGGACCGAGGAGACTCTCGTCCTTTCAGACGAGGAGAGTCTTTCCCCCGGAGACGAGGAGAGTCGCTGCTCCTGCTCCTCGGAGATCCGGACGACCTGCTGCAGGAGAGAAACCAAACACGTTGGCTTCAAAGCACAAATGAGCATCTTTCAAACTTCGCTACTGCACACTTTAGCCCAGGGGTCTCAAACTCGCGGCCCGCGGGCCAATTGTGGCCCTCGTGACGATATTTTGTGGCCCCCACCTTGATATGAAAGTTTAATGTGAGTTTTATATGAACAGCACTTTACTGTGTTGTGTGTGGAAGGTCCATTTAATTACTGTTTTGGTAATTTTGTGTCTTTTTTTGTCATTTTGTGTCTTTTTTTAATAATTCTGTCTTTTTTTGTCATTTTGTGTCTTTTTTGTGTCTTTTTTTGTCATTTTGTATCTTTTTAAAGTAATTTAGTGTTTTTTCAGTCATTTTGTGTCGTTTTTGTAATTTTGTGTCTTTTTTTAGTCATTTTGTGTCTTTTTTTGGTCATTTTGATACTGCCTCCAGCGGCCCCCAGGTAATTTGAGTTTGAGACCCCTGCTTCAGCCCATGTCGAGGTCATTGGAAACAGATTTCACCCCAAATCGGTTTAAGAAATTCGAGAAAGGTCTGTGTTTGTCTGTTTGAAAGTATTATTGAAAACTATTAAAATGATAAAAACCAACCTGGAGTGAGGGGAGTCGGAGCCCCTGAGGTGGTGGAGGCGCGGCGAGTCGATGCCCTTCAGGTACGGCGAGCTGCCTCCTCGCTCTCGCTCTGCTTTGGCCTTCTGCAGCTCCTGTCCATCACAACGCACAACATCAGTCTAAATTCATCCTTTTTTTTTACCCAGTCAATTAAAAAGCGCTCGTACCTGCAGCCTCATCTCCTCCAGCAGCTCCTGAGCTCTCTGCATCCGCTGGGCGATGAGGCTCTGCAGCTGGCCGACCGGCTGCACCGAAGCCCCGCCCCCCGCCTCCTCTTCGGTCGGACAACGCCGAAGAGCCGAGCGCAACTCGGAGCGAATCATCGCCGGTCTGAAGAAGAGGGAGAAGGGAGAGGGTGACGACGACTGACAAGAAAAAGTTTATATTTTTACAAAAAGGACCACAACTTTTACATCCTAAATACTTTGCTTTCTTGCTGATCATTTACAAAAACCAACAATCAGTTCTTTGAACCAACTTCCTTACAGACAGACAATGTTTTCTATAAAGTTGCAGAGACTTGAATTTTCCTAAGATGATCCATCTTAACCCTCACTAAGGAACAGACCCAGAAATACCTGAACCTCTTTAGCATTTAATCTAATCTCCAGTCCAATCTTTGGGTGTTTACCAAAAGCACGCGATTGGGAATACAATCATGAGTTTCAGTCACACAATCAGGAAAAGGGTTCGGACATCAAATAGACGAGAGAAATTACAGCTGAAGCACATCAGAAAGAGCCGGTTGTGTGGTGATCTGATCAGGACTTCCTTAAGAGGGCCATGTTCTGGCCATGTCCTGCTGTGGGAGGATTACACAACCCATCTGGTCTGGGAGCGTCTTGGGATCACACAGAAGTATGAAAACAAGACATCTGACATCTGGGCTACATTGCTTCGCCTCCTGACACCACGAGCCGGATTCGAATAAAAGAATGGAAAGATAATCCGTTGTACGGAAGACTTGAGAGTAAAGGTCCGAGGTACACTGGACCACATGGAGGCAAACAACACAACTTATTTGAGACGAATCCCAGCAATTATTCGACCAACGGTGACGTTGTGTCCTCGGCCCAGTCCGAATGTTCCCAGTCGGACACCAAGAGTTATGAGGTGGACGGCCAAATCGTGATGTTGTTTCATGTCCAATAATTGGGCAATAATTTGGGCAGACCGTGACCTAGAGGTTAGAAATTGGGCTTGAAACCGGAGGTTGTTGGTTGGTTTGTATCCCTGGATTTAGCCCCGCAAATAGTGTTCATTCATTTTAGCAAAATAACAAGATATGTCCATGGTGGTTACGTCACATTTGTTTGAATGTCCAAGAAGAACTGACGACAAACGTTGGCACAACTTTCATTTTTGAAAATATTTCCTAAACACAACAACGTCTTGATTTGATGTTCAAACAATGGACATTGAACGTCTCCATCTGATGAATCCGGAGCAAGACGGCTCCAAGTCTTTTGTCCATCAATACATTTTCTACGTCTTTTTCCAAACGTTTGTAGTTTCAGCAAATCATTCCTAGTTTTCTGGTTGAAGCATGTCCACTCTTATAACCTATTATACCTTGTATATTTCTCCATTAAACTTGTCAGGTTCAGGTGTTTGTGTACCTGGAGGACAGGACTTCGTCCATGGAGGCGCAGCGACTCCGGCCCTGCATGCTGAACCTCTTCCCTGGCTGAGGCGTCCTGGACTGAGCCTGAAGGACCTGAAAGGTAGAACAAGTCTGCTGTTTGTATCTCTGGTGACATGTAGATCTAGATTACTGACAGATGAATGAATGAATGTAAAGAGTTCCCAACCTTCACCTGCTGGGGCTTGTGGCTCTTGGGGGCCTCCAGGTGGGTCTGTTGGCCCCAGGACAGCTCGCTGCCCCGGGGCAGGCTGCTGGTCTTCACCTTGGGCTCCTTGGAGGCGACCCGCAGCTTCGACACGTCTGTTCCGGCTCGCTGACGAACTCCCCAAGATCCCGCCGCCACCGCCACCTGCCCGTAGGACCCACCCCGGGGCAGCTCCACGTTCTCCCAGGACCCCCGGGAGTCGTAGTCCGGAGAGAAACCGTCCTCCTCAGCAACCAGGTCAAGGGTCAACATGCCGTGGGAGGACGTGGACGCCTGCGGAGAGTCGTCACACAAAAGATTCTGTTATTTAGTCCATCTCAGTAAGTCTGACTTACTGGATCAACATTTAGAACCAAAAAGAAACAAAGAAAAACCAACATAAATGTGATCTTGTGATTGTGTGTGATCCTGTCATCAACTCTGGTTTTTATTCTAGTGGGACTCCATTTGATTTGGCTCTTGTGTGTTTAGTGGAACAATTTTGGTCATTTTGTGTCTTTTGTTGTGTCTTTTTTTAGTCATTTCGTGTCTTTTTGGTAATTTTGTGTCTTTTTTTGTCATTTTGTTCTTTTTGTGTCTTTTTTGGTCATTTTGTGTCTTTTTAAGTTATTTTGTGTCTTCACGCTTTTTTGGTCAATTTGTGTCTTTTTTAGTCCTTTAGTCCAACATAAAATGTGATTTTGAATCTTTTTTTAACTTTCAAAACACTATCATGCTCAATAAAGAATTGTAAATGTGTCAAATGTGACCAAAGGTGTCAAATCTACCATATAAGAGGGTTCCATCCAGTTCTATCATTTGATACTAAATCTATTTGAGCTTGTCTCCAGTTTTACTTGGTATATCATCATCAAACTGAAACTGGCCTCATGGAGTTTACAGCCAGAACTTTAGAGGTAAATGTACAGTAGGGCTCCACGCTGCTTTGTTTTCTAGTCTGGATGGAGGCAACAAGTCTGGATTATTTGGAGCTTTTGGACTCCACAGGGTTAACAATAATGTCATGCATTTAAGATGTTTTTGATGAAGAAAATAAAAGAATAGTACCACGGCCATGAGGTGTCCTCTGGTCGGCAGCCGGCGGGCGTGAGGGATCTTTGCCCGATCTCTGGTGGGATGCACCAGGGCGCTGTCCTCCTCGATGGTCACCTGCAGAGACCGAGACTTCAGCACTAAATCAAACGTAGTAACACTATGTAAATTCACTATCATCCAAGGTTATTATAGTTAACGAAAACTAACCAAATAACCAAAACTAGAACTGAAAAAACATTTTCGTTAACTGAAATAAAAATAAAAACCACAGTTTTGGTTCCAAAACTAACTAAAACTAACTAAAATTATAGTGAAAATGTCCTTCGTTTTCGTCTTTGTCAACTTTTTTCATCCGTAAACCTTTTTGGTTGATATGAAATCTATTTCATCTATCTGGTTTTATGACTTAATAAACTTATTGGGGCTGAGATGGATCAGACAAAGGAAATAAAGGAAACATTTATTGTGACCTTATTGAATCTGGACCCAACAAATACCCCATTACAAAACAACTACAACTAATAAAAACTAAACTAAAACTAATTTTAAAAAGTCACACATTTACAAGAAAAATTGTCAAATTTATGGGGAAAATGTGACAAATTTACAAGAAAAAAAGTCACAAATTTAAAGAGAAAAATTGTCAAATTTATGGGGAAAATGTGACAGATTTACAAGAAAAAATTGACAAAACGGCAACATTTATTGTGACCTTACTGGAACCCAACAAATACCCCGTTACAAAACAACTACAACTAATAAAAACTAACACTAAAACTAAGCTTTTTCCAAACAATAAAAACTAATAAAAAAGTAGCAAACTCACTCTAAAAACTCATTAAGACTAACTGAATTTGTAAACAAAAAATCACAACGAAATTAAAAACTGAAACTAATGAAAAACCTAAAACTATGATAACCTTGGTATCATCATGGCGTACCTCGTCTAAAACGCGGTTTCTTGGCTTTGATTATCGCCACGTTGAGGGCGTTGACCCATGACTCCTTTTCCTCCGGACTCACCGCCAGAAAACACCAGGTTAGGAACCTGCAAAAACACAAAAAACGTCCCAATGTTTGGTGTTGGAGACACAAATACAGTCACCTGTTGGTTCCACCAGCCGGACACAAACAAACACAACAAGCAAACCAAAGTTCAATAAACCTTCACAATGCTGCAAAAAAACACTGTTAATTCAGTTTATAGCTGCTGGAATAATTAAAGACTCAGAGTTCTTCATGTCAGAAGAGTTGTTGCTGTAACTGATGTGCTAAAGTTTGTAGTTTTGTGGTGTTGCTGTTGTAAACTGATGTTTACTGTAACGTGCTAATAAACGTCTTGTTGTTGTTGTTGTTGTTTATCTCATGTTTAGTGAACCAGCAGCTGAAGCTCTTTTGGTGATAATGTAATTTGTAGCTAATGCTGCTAATATTTAGTGTTGCTTTTAATTTGAGTCTTTGGTGACGCTAATCTTTGGTGGCTCATGTAGCTAAAGCTTTATAGGTGTAGCTTGCTAACATTTCGTAGCTAATGTAACTAAGCTTTTTGGTTGAAGCTATAGCTAATCTTTAGTAGCAAGTGTAGCTCCAACATTTTTGTTGTTGCTGGTGTAGCTAATCTTTGGTAGTTAGTTTAGCCTGAAAAATGTTGGGATCGCTAATGTAGCTAATCTGTTGTAGCGAATGTAGCTAATCCTTAGTAACTAAGGTTGCTAAACTTTAGTAGCTAGTTAAGCTAAAGCTTTTTGGGGTTACTTGTTGTAGATAATCTTTAGAAGCTAATGTAGCTAATCTGTTGTAGCGAATGTAACTAAAGCGTTTTGTTGTAGTTAATGTAGCTAACCTTTGGTAGTTAGCGTAGCAAAAAAAATTTGGTAGCTAGCTAATGTAGCTAATCTGTAGTATCGAATGTAGCTTAACTTTGGTAAATATGATAGCTAAACTTTAGTAGCTAGTTAAGCTAAAACTTTTTGGGGTTACCTGTTGTAGATAATCTTTAGAAGCTAATGTAACTGAAGCTTTTTGTTGTAGTTAATGTAGCTAATCTTTAGTGGTTAGCGTAGCAAAAAAAATTTGGTAGCTAGCTAATGTAGCTTATCTGTAGTATCGAATGTAGCTTAACTTTGGTAAATATTTATTCATCATTCATTCATTCAGATAGCTAAACTTTAGTAGCTAGTTAAGCTAAAACTTTTAGGGGGTAGCTATTGTAGCTAATCTTTAGTAGCTAATCTAGCTAATCTTTAGCAGCTAATGTAGCTAATCTTTAGTAGCTAGCTAGTAGCTGAAGCTTTGTTGTTGTAGCTTGTTTGCTAGTTTTCTTGAGTGAAAATATTTAATTTAGCACATTTGCTCAGTTTCATAGTTGTTGTTTATTCTTTTAGCTAAAACATTTTAGTGCAGCTGTTGTTCTTTATCACCGACTTTATTGAAGTAAACGAGTCACTAGTTAGTGTTGCTGCTCTCCTGCTAACTTCACTGTCTTCATGTTTTTAACTAATATTTTATATATATAAATGTAGAAGCTGAAGGAGACGGAGGATGTTTTTCTATTATATATTATATTTTATATATATAAATGTAGAAGCTGAAGGAGACGGAGGATGTTTTTCTATTATATATTATATTATATTATATATTGTATTTTATCTATATAAATGTAGAAGCTGAAGGAGTTGGAGGATGTTTTTCTATTATATATTATATTTTATATTATATATTATATTTTATGTGTATAAATGTGTAACGAGGAGCGAGTGGGAGGCGACATGTGAAAGTGTTTGGAGGATTATCTGCACTAACTCGTCCTCTGAAGGACTAATGGGATTCTGAGGATTAAACCGTTCAGAGGAGGAAAAAACAACAGAAGCTCCACCAATCAGAGGCGTGGAGGCTGAGGGGGCGGGACATCTGAACGGGGATCCACCAATGGTGAGGCTGCTGTGGGAGTAAATCCACCAATGAGGAGGCAGCGTGAGTCAGGAGGGTCAGAGTAATCCACGAGGACACGAGAGGACGAAGAATCTCTTCTTCTCTCACATATGTAACGACCTTTGACCTCTTCAGTCACTTTAACGTGTCCACTAGTTTGATTTATTACATAAAGGCTGCAGAACTAATAACTTTAGGGACGTCACCACATGAGATGTCCATTATTTTAATAGAAAATAACACAAATTCAAGATTATTAATCAGGACATTTATAGCCGATAGCAGACTAAGTGATTTTAGAAAAGCCCCAATTTTTAATTTTTGTGTTTTTTTTTTTAAATAATTGTGTGTCTTTTTGGTCATTTTGTGTCTTTTTGGTAATTTTGTGTCTTCTTTGGTAATTTTGTGTCTTTTTAAAATAATTTAGTGTTTTTTCAGTCATTTTGTGTCTTTCTTTTTCCGTAATTCTGTGTCTTTTTTTGTCATTTTGTTTCTTTTTTTTTATAATTTTGACTTTTTTAATATTTTTGTGTCTTTTTTGGTAATTTTGTGTCTTTTTTGGTAATTTTGTGTGTTTTTAATAATTTTGGGAAGGAAGGAAGGAATGTTCTTGAGATGAAGGAGAATCTCAACCCCCCCAATGTTCAACTCAAAGTCACGATCTTGGTTTCTGCTCACACCACAAATTGAAATGACAACGTTCTGGATTATAAAGTTTTGTCGTGTTGTTTTTACTGGATTTCTACAAACCCGTTATATATTAGTGTGAGGAAACATCGATGCATGCGTTAAATATATCGAGTTTAGTCCTCCGGTTTGATCTGCACTAAATAATTATATCTCTCTGATGTTCTTTGGTTGTAATAAAGGTTCTCCATGCGTGTGAATGGACTCACGGCGTTCCCCGGCGGCGGCGGTGGCGTTCTGCAGCGCAGCAGCGTGAAGCGGCTGTGGTTCTTCTTGCTGCGACTCTTTGCTTTCCTCAGCTCCTCCGAACGCTCGTAGTCGGCCAGGTCGAACACTTCCTGAGCCTTCCGCTCGTCTTTCACCTGCAAAACACACAAACACACAAACGTTTACACCACCGGGGACGATTAGTGGAGAGATCCCACTGCAACCAGTACCGGACCAGGTACAACCAGTACCGGACCAGGTACAACCAGTACCGGACCGGTACCTGAGAACAAAAATACTCAAACTTATTTGAATTTCCAAATATCAAATATCAGAACAACTCTGAGGAGACAACACCTTGTCTTGTCTTTTTTACTCCACAGGTTCCTGCCTCGTTATTTCTGTGTAACTTAAATTCAATGTCCTGTAATTTCCTGTTATGTTGCACTTTTGATATCAGAGCACACTTGGGAGGTCAGATTCCTGTTCTGATGTTATCGTATCAACCAGAGCATCTGCTTCTGATATGCGAGGCTGACTAGTCTAATGAGTTTTTCCTTTCCAATAAAAACGGAAATCCTACCTGTTACCAGGTCATGTCATGCATTCATTTCTTATATTACCTATATATTTTCAACAGATTTATACTACACTTCAAAGTGAGATAAGGAAAGAGGAGGAACATCTAAAGGAGGCGCCCAGTGGCAGGTTTATCTCATCAGTCTACATCAGACTAATCAACCTCATCAATCAAATATAAACGATGCGTATCGATGACAAACTAAGTGGAAGAGACTGAGACGGCCAGGAACTGGTCCTTTATGAGGTTTAGACCAGGGGTCTCAAACTCTAATTACCTGCTGGAGGCAGAATCAACATGACCAAAAAAAGGCACAAAATGACAGAAAAAAACGAAATTACTTTTAAAAAAAGACACAAAATGACCACAAAAGACAAAATAACCAAAAAATACACAGAATTACCAAAAAAAACACAAAATTATTTAAAAAAGACACAAAATGACCAAAAAAGACACAAAATTACCAAAAAAAGGCACAAAATTATGGAAAAAAAACGAAATTACTTCAAAAAAGAAATAAAATTACCCCAAAAGACACAAAATTACTAAAAAAAAATACACAAAATTACCAAAAAAAGACAAAATTATTCAAAAAAGACACAAAATGACAGAAAAAAAAACGAAATTACTTAAAAAATAAACAAAATTATTTTAAAAAGACACACAATGACCAAAAAAAGACACAAAATTACTAAAAAAAGAAGGGAAGAAGGATATAGGATGGAAGGAAGGAAGGAAGAAAGGAAGGAAGGAAGGGAAGAAGAAAGGATAGAAGGATGTTTCACTCAGTAAAACTTTAGAGTATTTCTTTCTGTTCTCACTTAGAATCAACTGATAAACATGATTTTTTTACCTTCAGTTTCAACTTTTGTCTCTCAATTAATTTATTTGGATGAATAAAAACATTATTTAGTCACATGACGTTCTCAGCTGCGTTCTGATTTTACATTATTTCCACTTTTGAATCGACCGTTTGGTTCATTAACTTCCATGTTTCGGCTCCAATAAACAGCAGCGAGTCTGTTTGTTTTTGTGTTTCAGGTGTAAAACTAAGAGCTGTTGAAAAACACTGTGAGGACGTTTATTTAAACCAGACGTCAGTAAAACGCTTCGTTTGGTTTCCATGTTTCATTCATCAGACACAATTTCACTTCGTACAACTTTAATGGTCAAAGTTCAGCTGAGGAGGAGCAGAAACACGCTGCAGGATTTATACTGAAACGTTTTACTGCAGTATTTATACTGCAGTAAAACGTCTCAGTATTTATACTGCAGTAAAACGTCTCAGTATTTATACTGTGATGTTTAACTGCAGTATTTATACTGCAGTTAAACATCTCAGTATTTATACTCCGATGTTTATCTGCTTCATCGGCAGTTTGTTCTCATTCAGCTGCAGCCTGAAACCAGGAGCAGCGGAATGGAATTCAGCCTTCATTCCTTCTATTGTTTACTTCTGTGATTTGTTTTGTTTTTCCTGCTGTCAACATGTCAACATGTCCACAGAGAAGAAGGAAGGAGGAAGGAAGGAAGGAAGGAAGGAAGGATGGAGGATGGAAGGAAGGAAGGGAAGGAGAAAAGAAGCGAAATGGAATTCAGCCACCACTCGTTTTATTGTTTCTGTCTGTGATTTGTTTTGTTTTTCCTGCTGTCACATGTCAACATATCCTCAGGGGAAACATGTACTGTCCCTTTAAAAAGCAAAAGGTCACACACACACACACACACACACACACACACAGTGATTTAAATTCACATTGACTCCAGCAGCTGTGAAGCGTCCATCATGTGTGTCTTTAAATCCCTTCAGGCCTCATCAGTCAACGAGGTCACCAAGGGGCAGAGAGTGTGTGTGTGTGTGTGTGTGTGTGTGTGTGTCTGTGTCTGTGTCTGTGTGTGTGTGTGTGTGTGTGTGTGTGTGTCACATGTTGTGGCTGGTGGCGTTTGTCAATATCAGTGACACCATGATCAATACGACGCCTCAACACCAGAGCTGGTACTGGATATACTATAAATACATGTGTGTATATATATATATATTCCTTCCTCCCTTCCTTCCTTGCTACATCCTTCCTTCCTTCCTCCATGTTACACAGCACAGATACAGGACTCAAAGGCAGCACTCGGGAGGCAGAAACAGGAGGTAACAAGTCTTTAATCACAGGCAATGGTTCGGTACATGGGAGTTCAGTCAGGCAAGGCAGGCAAACAATCCAAAGGGAGGCAAGGCAGGCAGACAATCCAAAGGGAGGCAAGGCAGGCAAACAATCCAAAGGGAAGCAAGGCAGGCAGACAATCCAAAGGGAGGCAAGGCAGGCAAACAATCCAAAGGGAGGCAAGGCAGGCAAACAATCCAAAGGGAGGCAAGGCAGGCAAACAATCCAAAGGGAGGCAAAGCAGACAAACAATCCAAAGGGAGGCAAGGCAGGCAGACAATCCAAAGGGAGGCAAGGCAGGCAGACAATCCAAAGGGAGGCAAGGCAGGCAAACAATCCAAAGGGAGGCAAGGCAGGCAAACAATCCAAAGGGAGGCAAGGCAGGCAAACAATCCAAAGGGAGGCAAAGCAGACAAACAATCCAAAGGGAGGCAAGGCAGAGTCCAAAAACAGGCAAGGGTCAAAACCAAAAAGTACACTAGAGAGTAGGACACATGGTCCACTAACAGTCTGGCACTGGGGACACAAAGGGTTTAAATAGAGTCAATGAGGTGATGAGACACAGGTGTGTGATTAGGGGGGCGGGGCCACCACCAGGTGGGAAGCTGGAGCCTAGTAGGCAGAGGAGGGGCTGACTGGGACACGCCATCCTTCTTCCCTTCCTTCATTCCTTCCTACATCCTTCCTTCCTTCCTTTCTCCATCCTTCTTTCCTCCATTCCTTCCTTCCTTCCTTCCTTCCTTCCTTCCTTCTTTCCTTGGAGTCAGTGAATAGCAGAGATGAAGCGGGCAGCAGACCATTTCTCTCACTGTTTGATTTCTCACTGAGGCAAAATCAAGAGCTAGCGAAGGTTTTCGGTACAATTCCAACAAACGCAACTTAAACGTCACACGATATTCAAAATGACATCATTGAACTGATGAGCTCCATGGTAACAGAGCAGACTGTTGAAGATGTTCTTCTGATTGGCTGGTGAGTTATTGGGGATTTCCTGTTTCTCAATGGTCGTTGTGTTAGTAAAGCAGATATATTTACTAAGTGTGTTATTGTAACTTGTTTCTTATCACAGTAAAACGTATGAATTTATGTATCCGTGTGGTTTAGATGAGACAGCTGGGCTGCATACGGGAATGTGTATTTTGTGTATTTTGTGTATTTGTGCATTATGTATGAAAGTGAACACAACGAGGTGTCTGATCACACACTCTTCTTCTGTGGTCGATTCTCAGGTTAAACTCTGCAGACGAGCGATCAAACAGCTGCAACACACACAAACACACACACACACACACACAGACACACACACACACACACACACACAGACACACACACACACACACACACACACACACACACACACACACACACACACACACACACACACACAGCCTCCCTCAGGCTGCAGCATTAAAGTGTTCTGGGTCAACGTTTGAAATCCAGAAACAAGACGACTGATCTGAGGATACACACACACACACACACACACAGAGTCATTATTCTGCTGCTCAGTTCAGTCGACATAAATAAAAGAAGAAGTTTAACTTTAAATCCTCAGAAATAAAAAGTGACTCAGCAGAAAATTCAGTGTTCAGTTACATCACAGCTGTTATATAAGAGTGTGTGTGTGTGTGTGTGTGTGTGTGTGTGTGTGTGCCCACCTGCTGCATACCTGACCTCTGTGCTGCCTTCAGGGACAATCTGAAATCTGAGAATCTGTAACGTCTGTTTGTTTGTTTGTTTCTGTTCAGAGAAACTTTGAAGTTTCATCTTTTATTTAATAATCATGTTGATCACTAGGAAGGAAGGAAGGAAGGAAGGGAGGGAGGGAGGGAGGATGGAGGAAGGAAGGAAGGAAGGGAAGAAGGATGGATGAAGGAAGGAAAGAAGGAAAGAAGGATGGAGGAAGGAAGGAAGGAAGGAAGGAAGGATGTAAGGAAGGGGAGAAGGAAAGAAGGATGGAGGAAGGAAAGGAAGGAAAGGATCAGCGAAGAAAAAATGGATGATGAGCAAGGAAGGAAGGAGGAAGGACAGAAAAAAGGAAGAAAAGAAGGATAGATGAAGCAAGGGAAGAAGGAAATAAGGAAGGAGGACGGAAGGAAGGAGGAAGGACAGAAAAAAGGAGGGAAAGGTTGTATAAGAGGATGAAGCTTTGTCTCTTTTTAAATAAATAATCAGATTCAGTTTGAAATCAGACGGAAACACACAGATCGACCAATCACAGCCTCCCTGTGTGTGTGTGTGTGTGTGTGTGTGTGTGTGTGTGAGTGTGTGTGTGTGTGTGTGTGTGTGTGTGTGTGTGTGTGTGTGTGTGTGTGTGTGTGTGTGTGTGTTCTGACTCAGCATCATCAGAGCTGAAAATAAAAACATCAGCGTTCAGTTTCTTCTTCTTCTGATGCAACAAAACACTTTAACCTCCAGAACCACCAAACCAAAACTTTATACGTCTCTTTAGGGGGACGGGGGTCTTTAGGGGGGTGGGGGGTCTTTAGGGGGACGGGGGGTCTTTAGAGGGACGGGGGTCTTTAGGGGGACGGGGGTCTTTAGGGGGGCGGGGGGTTTTTAGGGGGACGGGGGTCTTTAGAGGGATGGGGGTCTTTAGGGGGGTGGGGGGCCTTTAGGGTGGCGGGGGTCTTTAGGGGGGCGGGGGGTCTTTAGGGTGGCGGGGTTCTTTAGGGGGACGGGGGGTCTTTAGGGGGACGGGGGGTCTTTAGGGTGGCGGGGGTCTTTATGGTGGTGGGGGTCTTTAGGGTGGCGGGGGTCTTTAGGGTGGCGGGGGTCTTTAGGGGGACACAGCAGGTCAACAGCAGAAGCCATCTGTCCTCTGAATGCTCTAGGTCACAAATTGACCATAAAAAGACACAAAATGATCAAAAGAAGACAAAAAATGACCAAAAATGACACAAATTGACCACAAAATTACACAAAATTACAAAAAATTATTTAAAAAAGACACAAAATTACCAAAAAAAGACACAAAATTATCCCAAAAAATCCTGGGGTCCCTAAACAGTCTGTGAGCTGCATAAATGGGGTCTGACTAGAAAGCTGAGACTCTTGACCTCTGACCTCAAGATATCTGAATAGAAATAGGTTCTATTTGTACCCAAAAGTCTCCTCTTTACAGACGTGCCCACTTTATGCAAATCAAATGTAGTTTGGGGTAGAAACCATACAGGTTTTCTCATGAAGATGGCGAGCAACAATGACATGTGGAGTTCCACAAGGCTCCATTCTGGGTCCTCTAACTCTTTGGAACCAACCACAATAACGTTCCAGGAGAAAAGGAGTAAAATGTGTTGTTGTGTCCTCTTGTGTGCGTCTTTGTGCATCCTGGGGTCCTAAACAGTCTGTGAGCTGCATAAATGGGGTCTTTTTGTTCCTTTTTTGCTAATTGACACACTAGACTCACAATAAGCAGCAACGCAACACAAGAGCTGACACACAATCACACAAAATACACAAATCTAGTGAGTCTGAATGATTCTGGAGGAGTTTCAAGTTGTAAAAATGGCAACAAATCTGTGTATCAACCAATAAATTGCTGCAACAACTTCTAAAGTATAACTGAGAGAGAATCGACTTCAGATATCAAAACGTCTGAAACACTTTATTCTCTTTGGCAACTTTAATAAATAATTAATCTGTTTATATTACAGATTCATGAGCTGCATGTCAGCTGCTGTCTCCCCCTAAACATCCTCCTCTCTGACTCTCCCCTAAACATCCTCCTCTCTGACTCTCCCCTAAACATCCTCACCTCTGACTCTCCCCTAAACATCCTCACCTCTGACTCTCCCCTAAACATCCTCCTCTCTGACTCTCCCCTAAACATCCTCACCTCTGACTCTCCCCTAAACATCCTCCTCTCTGACTCTCCCCCTAAACATCCTCCCCTCTGACTCTCCCCTAAACATCCTCACCTCTGACTCTAGAGTCCAGAACTCAACTCCACGATGTTTTTACTCACAGAGAAAACAAGTTGAATGTGACGGGAGCAACAGAAAACGTATAAAGTATAAAAAGCTGTTCTCCGTCAGCCTCCAAACAGCTGCTGACACTCTGAGCCCGAGTCTCCAACCGACTCATCTCTACAAGTCACTACACGTCCCCACAGTCCCGCCTGTCCTGTCCAACACACTGACATCACCCGCCGCCTCAGAGACCAGGACCAGGTCTCCGTAACGCCAAATACTTGTAAAAATACGAAATTTCTCCAAAATACAAAAAAGTCTCCAATAATACCATAAAAAGTCTCCATAAACACCATAAAAAGTCTCCAGTGACACCATAAAAAGTCTCCAATAACACCATAAAAAGTCTCCAATAACACCAGAAAAGTCTGCAATAACGCCAGAAAAAGTCTCCAATAACACCATAAAAAGTCTCCAATAACATCAGAAAAAGTCTCCAGTAACATCAGAAAAGTCTCCAGTGACATAGGGAAAAGTCTCCAGTGACACCATAAAAAGTCTCCAATAACACCATAAAAGTCTCCAATAACACCATAAAAGTCTCCATAAACACAAGAAAAAGTCTCCAATGACACCCGAAAAAGTCTCCAATAACACTATAAAAAGTCTCCAGGAACACCATAAAAAGTCTCCATAACACCATAAAAGTCTCCAATAACATAAGAAAAAGTCTCCAGTAACATAAGAAAAAGTCTCCAATAACACCATAAAAGTCTCCATAAACACAAGAAAAAGTCTCCAATAACACCAGAAAAAGTCTCCAGTAACATCAGAAAAGTCTCCAGTGACATAGGGAAAAGTCTCCAGTGACACCATAAAAAGTCTCCAATAACACCATAAAAGTCTCCAATAACACCATAAAAGTCTCCATAAACACAAGAAAAAGTCTCCAATGACACCCGAAAAAGTCTCCAATAACACTATAAAAAGTCTCCAGGAACACCATAAAAAGTCTCCAATAACACCATAAAAGCCTCCAATAACATAAGAAAAAGTCTCCAGTAACATCAGAAAAAGTCTCCAATAACACCATAAAAGTCTCCATAAACACAAGAAAAAGTCTCCAATGACACCCGAAAAAGTCTCCAATAACACTATAAAAGTCTCCAATAACACCATAAAAGTCTCCAATAACACCATAAAAAGTCTCCATAAACACCATAAAAGTCTCCACAAACACAAGAAAAAGTCTCCAATGACACCCGAAAAAGTCTCCAATGACACCCGAAAAAGTCTCCAATAACACCAGAAAAGTCTCCAATAACACCATAAAAGTCTCCAATAACACCAGAAAAAGTCGCTAGATTTGTCACTAGTCGCTTTTTTGAAAAATAGTCGCTAAGGGGGTCTGAAAAGTTGCTAAATTTAGCAACATTGCTTTGCCTGCTTTTACAAATGTTGCGTTTTGTTGTGGCGTCCAGTTCTACGTCACATCCTGCTTAGCGTTCTATCCAATCAGTAACCAGGCTGTTTTCAGTAAAAAAGACCCTGCTCTACTACAGGGACGGAAAAAGTCCCGTTAAAAGTCCTCTAGGACGGCTCGTATTCAGATTAGCGGCATTTCAGAGAGTGAGACCCTCATTCTGGTGTTGGACTCTAGTGGAAACAGCCCTGATTCGTTTTTTGTTGGTGACTTTGTAGTTTTTATACCTGAATGAAACCGTCTTTGATGCCGTTTGTTGACAGTTCTTCTTCTTCTGTGGTTTGATTGGATGGATGTTGTGACATGGAGCGCTCCTTATAGCAGACTTGTTCATCTTTACAAGTCAAAAGGCTCAAGTCCAAGTGAAGTCACAAGTCACAAGTTATTGGTCCAGTCAAGTCTCTTTACATTTAGTCAGTTTGAGTCAAAAGTCATCAAATCCATGACTCGAGTCCACACCTCAGATATATAAATACTGAGTATAAATACTGCAGATATATCAACAGTGAGAATAAATACTGCAGATATATAAACAGTGAGTCTAAATACTGCAGATATATAAACAGTGAGTCTAAATACTGCAGATATATCAACAGTGAGAATAAATACTGCAGATATATAAACAGTGAGAATAAATACTGCATTAATATGAATAAGTGGTGGTGACCTCCTTGTCAGAGATGTAGAGCTGGTCTCCTCTCAGGACCACGAAGCGGTTCCTCCACAGTTCTCTGAAGATCCCTCGACCGCAGAACTTCCTGATCCAGCCAGACTTCTCCGGCTGCTGGACCGCCGGCTGACCCGAGTCCTGGACCTGAAACACCACAACACACCAGGGTCAGAGAGACACGACTGGGACCAGAAGAGTCTGGATCCAGTCTGGACCCGAGTCCTGGACCTGAAACAATCAGAGGTTCGGAGAGAGACGACAGAAACCAGAAGAGTCCGGATCCTGGATCCAGTCCAGATCCCCGGCCAACCCTGAGACCTGACCAGAGTCCTGAACCTGAACCACCAGATCCAGTCTGGATCCAGTCTGGATCCAGTCCTGGTCCGAGTCCTGGACCAGTGGAAGCATCAGGTTTCTGATAACAGAAAATGTGATTTGTGAGCAGAAACAAAGAAGTGAAGCAGCAGGAAAAGAAAAGTAAGAAAAGAATAACGGAAGAGAAGAAGAAAGGAAAGAAGAAACAAAACAAAGGAGAGAAAAGAAGAAAAGAGGGAGAGAATGACTGAAGGTAGAGAGAAACATGAAGGAAAAAACAGACAAAAAGAAGAAAAGATGAACAAAGAGAGTCAACATCAATGAATGAATGAAGGGAAGCAAAGGAGAAAGAGGAGAAAGATGAAGGTGAAACAAAAAAGAAAGGAGAGACAAAAGGAGGACAAAATAACTAAAAAGGACACAAAAAAGACACAAAAAGACACACAATGACCAAAAAAATTACAGAAGACACAAAATTACTAAAAAAAACCATAGAAGAAGATACAAAAAGACAAAAAAATGACTAAAAAAGACAAAATGACAAAAAGGCACAAAACAGACACAACAAGACACACAATGACCAAAAAAAACCATAGAAGAAGACACAAAATGACTAAAAAATGACACAAAATGACTAAAAAATGACACAAAATGACTAAAAAAAGAGGAGAGAGGAGGAGGAGGAGGAGCAGTGAGGAGGTGATGAAGATGTTCTCCGTCTGTCAGTCTGACCTACTTTCATGATCAAACAGGAAGCGGTGAGGAAACACCACAGAAGAAGAACCGACTGATTATTGAGAATGAATCGATTCAGTTCACAGAGTTTTCAGTCTGAATCTGGAGCAGAAAATAAGAAGCTGTTAGTGTTAAATGATAGTTAGTGTTAAATGATAGTTAGTGTTAAATGATAGTTAGTGTTAAATGATAGTTAGTGTTAAATGATGGTTAGTGTTAAATGATAGTTAGTGTTAAATGATAGTTGGTGTTAAATGATAGTTAGTGTTAAATGATAGTTAGTGTTAAATGATAGTTAGTGTTAAATGATAGTTAGTGTTAAATGATGGTTAGTGTTAAATGATAGTTAGTGTTAAATGATAGTTAGTGTTAAATGATAGTTAGTGTTAAATGATAGTTGGTGTTAAATGATAGTTAGTGTTAAATGATAGTTAGTGTTAAATGATAGTTAGTGTTAAATGATAGTTAGTGTTAAATGATAGTTGGTGTTAAATGATAGTTAGTGTTAAATGATGGTTAGTGTTAAATGATAGTTAGTGTTAAATGATAGTTAGTGTTAAATGATAGTTAGTGTTAAATGATAGTTGGTGTTAAATGATAGTTAGTGTTAAATGATAGTTAGTGTTAAATGATAGTTAGTGTTAAATGATAGTTAGTGTTAAATGATAGTTGGTGTTAAATGATAGTTGGTGTTATATGATGGTTTAATATTAAATGATGGTTTGGAGCAGAGAAGATGAGAGGAAATCATCTCGTTTCACACAAAGAAACCATCTGAATGTGAGTAAAGCTGAAGATACTTGTTTTAATATATTGATTTGTTGTGTAATCGGCTGACTGTTTTCTCCAAGTACTTCTAGAAGTACAAATACTGCTGAACGAAGCAGGTTTTATGTTCATTTATAATATATTGATAAATATTTTCTTTATATAAACAGTATTTTAACCCTGTGGAGTCTCCAAAAGCTCCAAATCATCCAGACTAGAAAACACAGCAACAAAAGATACAAAATAACTAAAAAAGACTCAAAATGACACAAAATAGCAAAAAAAAACAAACACAAAAAGACACAACATTACCAAAACAGATACAAAATGACCAAAAAAAGACAGAAAATGAACAAAAAAGACACAAAATGACACAAAAATAAACAAAAATACACAAAATGACCAAAAAATGACTAAAAAAAGACGCAAAATGACTAAAAATGACACGAAATTACCCCAAAAAGCCACAAAATTAGAAGACAAAATAACTAAAAAGAACACACAGCAGATGAAATCAAACAGAGTCCCACTAGAATAAAACCAGAGTTGATGACAGGATCACACACAATCACAAGATCACATTTATGTTGGTTTGTCTTTGTTTCTTTTTGGTTCTAAATGTTGATCCAGTAAGTCAGAATAATAAATCTATTATTATTATTATCAGGTCATATAGGTGATAAATATACCAACATGGTATTTAAACATGTTTGAAGGTGAATCCAGGCAGGATGGAAGGAGTCAGACTCAGACTCTAGAGAGTAAAACGTGTTTTTCAGAATAAAATGAGTCTGTTTTAAAGGAATATTTCACACATTTGTGCAGAATATGAAATGAATAGTTGCAGAGAGGAGAAGATGGATGGAGATGATGATGTTTGATCTGCTGTGAATGAATCATAATCATCATATAATAACAATAATAATAATAATAATAACAATAATAATAATAATAATAATAACATTGTGTGTGTTGTGATCGGATGGTAGAATAAAGAGAACCGACCCGTCTGCTCTGGTTGCTTTTCTTCATCCTCTCCTCCTCCTCCTCCTCCTCCTCCTCCTCCGGGGCTCAGCGGAGAATCACACCGTCGGGGGGAGGTTCGGCCCGGTCCCGGTCCCGGTCCCGGTCCCGGAGCTGCTCGGTACCGGATGGATGGTGGAGTCGGTGAGTATTCCGGTAGTCCGGTAGAGTCCGGATCCTCTTCAGCTCCGCGTCTGTTGTCTGATCCGAGGCAGCATCCTCCTCCCTCCGCTCTGTGTGTGTGTGTGTGTGTGTGTGTGTGTGTGAGGAGGCAGACAGATGCTCTCGCTCTCTCAGCACACGTGCACGCGCTCTGACACGCGGACGCGCACGGTAGCCTACATACCGGTAAAAGGAGCCAGACAGCGACACCTGGTGGCACACACACACACACACACACACACACACACACACACACACACACACACACACAGACTATTATTATTATTATTATTATTATTATTATTATTATTATTATTATATGAGCATTGTATAATATATAATAATAATGATAATGTCTGTATACATATAAACATTATACATTATTGTTATTATTATTATTATTATTATTGAAACTGAAATATGAACTATACACTAAAACGTATTTCTCCATTCAATCTTAAAAAATACACGTATATAATAATAATAATAATGTATGTACCCATATAAACATTAAACATTATTATTTATTATATTTATTATTATTATTATAAATATTACTATGATTATTATGATTATTATTATAATAATTATTATCATCATTATTATTATCATCATCATTATTATTATTATTATCATTATTATTATTGTTATTATTATTCTTTTTTTTAAGGTTGAATGTAGAAAAAAGTTTTAGTGTATAGTTAATTTAATGGATGAAGTAAATAAATAATAATAATTTAAAAAACGAACGTAAATAAATAAAATGTTTCAGGTTTTCTCATGACGGAAGTTTTATTTTGAAGGTGTGTACCGGAAGTGTTCTGAAGCTCTGCCGTATTGTTTGTTGTTAGCATGTTAGCATGTTAGCAGCGGCTACCGGACAGTGTGTGTGTGTGTGTGTGTGTGTGTGTGACTGTGTGTGTGTGTGTGTGTGTGTGTGTGTGACTGTGTGTGTGTTTCCTCCCGTTAACCCGGGAAACGGACCGGAGGCCGTGAAGAAGACGGCGGGAAAACATGAGCCAGGAGAAAGATGGCGGACATGAAGAGCCGGCGGAGAGAGGTAAGAGATGATCGATCGATCTATTGATCCGGTTCACAGCTGATCAATAATCACCTGATCACACTATCAATACCTGCAGAACCTTAATGTCACCTGTCGGACAGTTTAAACACATTAAATTAGTAAATTAATCATCAAATACCAGATTAATAGTGAAGTATTCAGATGTTTAACAGCAGAAAAGTTCTCTGAAAATAATAGAAAATATAAATATAAACGGTTTAATGTGAAACTTTTCTGCGTTATTATTATTATTATTATTATTATTATTTATATATTATTAAATACTGTATATAATAATACTAATGTATAATGTTTATATTATTATTATATGCTGTATATTATAATAATAATATCAACATTCATTATTATTATTAGTATATGCTGTATATAATAATATATAAATAAGAGTAATAATGTATAATGTTTATATTATTATTATTATTGTTGTATAACTGTATATAATAATAATAATAATAATAATAATAATAATAATAATAATTAGACATTACATTATTATTATTATTATTTTATACAGTATATAACAATATTAATAATGATGTATAATGTTTACTTTGGTCTTGACGCATATCTCCACCCAGTGTTGAGGAGGAGGACACGTTCCCGTCAGTTATTCAGTTTTCCTGGTTGCATGTCAACTGGGACAAGGGCAGAAGTCCTATTAGACGCCAAAATCCAATTTTAAGCATAGCTCGAATAAACTGTGCATGTAAACGCAATAACTGACTGTCCTGCCTCTTAAAGGAGCCACGCCTCTCTTACAGTGGACACATTATAACACAGACTTCGTGCTATTTCAGTAATACTGCAAATGTTTGACAGGCAATAGAAACAGCTGTTTTTATATTATTTATAATATATAATAATATGATATTTATCTCTGTGCAATACCTGTTAACAGAGCCTGAGAGTGTATTTTATGTGTTTTGATTGTAGTTTATATACTATTTATTTGTACCTTTATACTATTTATATTATATACTATTTATAGTATTTATACTGTTTATCGTGATAGTTTCCGGGAAAATATATCGTCCTAAAAAAGTTGTTATGAGGCTCAGGTGATCCTGAGGATCTATATCACAAGAGATTGCATCCTGATACATCAGCATCAATCACTGATGCAACAACAACATTCCAAAACCAACAAAGCTCCTCCCCTCATGTGACTCACAGTGCTGATGGCATCTTCTGTAGACCTTCCTGCTCCATATGCATATTGGTGTGGATCAAAGGTGGGTGGGAGGCTGGCTAGGATGTGAGCACTTGGTGTGAGTGGCACTGGGCCGTAGTCATTTAAGCTGCTTATGGTAGTTTTTTTTTACTTTTGGAGCTTTGGGCAGGGACAGGTTGAAGAGTCTAGTGAAGATAGCCGAGAGCTGTGACACACAGACTTTCAGTACCCTCCCTGTGACCCCGTCTGGACCAGCAGCTTTCCTGGGATTTACTCCACTGAGCATCCGCCTCACCTCATGCTCCTGCACAGTGAGCGTATAGCTGGTGGTGCAGACAGGAGAGGGTGTGGTGACCCCGACATTGGTGGTGCTCACCTCAAAATGGGCAAAGAAACAGTTGAGTTGCTCTACCAGTGAAGTGTCGCCCTCTGCAGCGGTGCTCCTGTTGCCTCTGTAGTTGGTGATCTGCTGGATGCCCTGCCACGCCCTTCGTGGGTTGTTGTTGTTGAAGTGGTCCTCAATCCTCCTCTTGTGAGCTGCTTTGGCGTCTCTGAGGCCTTTCTTCAGACTGGCTCTTGCAGTGCTGTAAAGTGCCGTGTCACCGGACCTGAAGGCTGCGTTGCGTTCTTTGAGGAGAGTGCGGACCACTCCTGTGCACCAGGCTTTTGGTCGGGGAACATCCGTACTTGTTTGCTGACTGTCACGTTGTCAGTGCAGGTGTTGATGTAGGAGGGTACCGTGGTGGTGAAAGCCTCCAGGTCCTCGTCCTCGAAGATGTCCCAGTTGGTTCTTTCAAAGCAATCCTGCAGCTGTGATGAGGCTCCCTCAGGCCAAGTCTTTACAGTCTTTGAGGTGGCTTGAGTTTTTCTTCTGAGGGGGGTATATGCTGGGGTGAGTAGTATGGACAGGTGATCTGACTGTCCTAAGTGTGGTAGTGGTGTGGACCTGAAACCTTTATTGATGTTAGAATAGGCTTTGTCTAGTGTTTTAACTCCCCTTGTAGCACATTTAATGTGTTGTGTGAACTTGAGGAGGACCAGTTTAAGATCTGCGTGGTTAAAATCCCCAGTTAAAATGTGGGCAGCATCAGGGTGTTTGCTCGGTTGTTTACTGATAGTGCCATGTAGAATGCCTAAAGCAGTGTTAGCATTAGCATCTGGTGGGATGTAAATGGCGGTGACTATTACTGCAGAGAACTCCCGCGGGGGAGAAAATGGCCTACATTTAATTGTGAGGTATCCTAATCAGGGGAACAGTGTGTGTCAGTGATCTGGGCATAAGTTTCTTTTCCTCCGCTTAATAATATGCTTAAATTCAGCGGGTTGTCTCGTCTGATCTGAGGTCGTAGTCAGAGTGGAGGCAGGCTTATCAGCTAGTTTTGTTGTTGTCATTATATTTGTCCAAACAAATGTACCTTTAGTTCTAGCAGCCATTAAAATGAACAAGAAACTGAAGAAAACAAGGAGGTCTAATCATTTTTTCCATGACTGTAAAGATGGACGTTGTGTCTCCACTTCCACCAACTGTACAACATTGATGCGTTAATATCCAGATACAGGCGACTAATTAAAACAATATCTCGTCCATGACACCGGAGCGGACCGGCAAACAGCTCAGCCACTCCCTGTCCTTTCTGTGTTAGTGGTAGATTTGGTCTGTAGATGATTCTGTGTTTCTTCTGTCAGTGACTCAGACTAAAAGTCAGTTTCCTGTTTTAATGATGTGAGTCACATGAGGGGAGTAGTTTAGTTTCTCTCTTAAGGTTTTCTCCCTGTGAAGTGGTCCTTCATTAGCAGAGTTTGATGCACATATATCAAGATGCAGTCTCTTGTGATATAGACCCGTCTGTTGAGGATCAATATCACAAGAGACTGAATCTGATATCTGCATCAAACTCTGCTCATAAAACAATATTCCAAAGGTCACAAAACCCCTCCCCTCAAGTGACTCACGTCATAAAACAGGTTTTTATTGTGCCTCACTGACAAAGACACACTGAGAGACACCGAGAGACATTAAGATTAATCTACAGACTAAAACTCCACTAACACTGAGAGGACAGCTGCAGGAGGGAACACTGGAAACACTGGAAACCACTTCAACCAGCTGCTGAATCCACAAAGTGAACGAGTGTTTTACAACAACAGAGACTCAAAGAGGAAGTAAGTTCCAGAGAACAGGGAGTGGCTGAGCTGTCTGTCTGTGTGTTTTTACTCAGAGACTAAATGGCGTCCAGACTAGAGGAAGAACTCTGCTGTCCGGTCTGTCAGGACGTCTTTAAAGATGCTGTGATCCTGACGTGTCACCACAGCTTCTGTAGAGACTGTCTGCAGAGCTGGTGGACGGAGAAAGACACCAGAGAGTGTCCAGTTTGTAAGAAAAGACATTCAAAGGAAAGATTACCTCCTAACTTTGCTTTGAAGAGCGTGTGTGAGGCCTTCTTAAAGGAGAGAGATCAGAGAGCTTCAGAGCCTCTCTGCAGTCTGCACTCTGAGAAACTCAAACTCTTCTGTCTGGACCATCAGCAGCCAGTGTGTGTCGTCTGCAGAGACTCAGAAAAACACTCCAACCACAGATTCAGACCCATCGATGAAGCTGCACAACAACTCAAGAAGGAACTTCAGGAAACTCTGGAGCCTTTAAAGAAGAAGTTAAAGAGTTTTAAAGGAGTTAAAGTGAAGTTTGATCAAACAGCAGAACACATTCAGGTCCAGGCCCGACGCACAGAGACGCAGATTAAGGAGCAGTTTAAGAAGCTTCACCAGTTTCTAGAAGAGGAAGAGGAGGCCAGGATGGCTGCACTGAGGGAGGAAGAGGAGCAGAAGAGTCAGATGATGAAGGAGAAGATGGAGGCTCTGAGCAGAGAGATAGCAGCTCTTTCAGACACAGTCAGAGCCACAGAGGACCAGCTGAGAGCTGAACACGTCTCATTCCTGCACAACTACAAGGCTGCAGTGGAAAGAGTCCAGCAGCGCCCCCTGCTGGAGGATCCACAGCTGCCCTCAGGAGCTCTGATAGACCAGGCCAAACACCTGGGCAACCTGGCCTTCAACATCTGGAACAAGATGAAGGACCTGGTCTCCTGCAGTCCTGTTGTTCTGGACCCAAACACTGCTGGTAAAAACCTCATCCTGTCTGAAGATCTGACCAGTCTGAGAAGAGGATGGAGACAGCAGCTTCCTGATAATCCAGAGAGGATTAATGATGATCACTGGTCTGTTCTGGGCTCTGAGGGCTTTAACTCAGGGACTCACAGCTGGGACGTCCAGGTTGGAGACAATACAGTCTGGGAACTGGGTGTTTTATCAGAGTCTGTCCAGGGGAAGAGAAACACACAGTCTGGAAGTTGGGCAATACAGTTCATTTGTGGTAAATACAAAGCACGCTCTCCATCACATCCAGTCTCTGTTCTCCCAGTCCAGAAGAACCCTCAGAGGATCAGAGTGAATCTGGACTGGAACAGAGGAACGCTGTCGTTCTCTGATGCTGACACCAACACACACATACACACCTTCACACACACTTTCACTAAGACGATGTTTCCATATATTAGCACTGTGTGTTTTTCCCCCACACTGAAGATTTTACCAGTAAAGGTCTCTATGACTGTAGAACAACACAGTGAGATAAAATAAAACAAAACATTATTAATTCACCAGCTGAGATAAGATCTGTCGGTTAATTTCCGGTTTTGCCATTCCAGTCTGGTGTACCAACTTGAACCGGTTTGATTCTAAACATTAGATTAATAAGTCCCCGACATCATCAACCTGCTCCAACGGCGTCACAGCCTGAAATCACACTTATATTCTCAGCGCTTCACACATGCAGACTTGAGAGCCAATAGGAAACAACACAAATGGCCAAAAAAAGCGTAAAAGGACTAAAAAAAGACACTAAAAAAGACACAAAATGACTGTTAAAAGACACTAAATGACTAAAAAAGTTGTTAAATTACCAGAAAATGACGTAAAATGACCAAAAGACACAAAGAATTAATTAACACACGCACACACACACACACACACACACATATATATATATATATATATACTCTCAAACTTGTAAATATTGTGCTTAGATTGCTTAGTTTTACTTTGCTTTGTTATTAATAATTGCTTTTTGGAATACACATGCTGTCCATTTAATGTTGTAAATGTATGATTTATGCCAGCCTCTTCTATGGAAAGAACTCCAAATTCCTACGACCATTGCTAAATATAAATATGGTAATTTCGTCATAATTATTAGGTGCATTATTAATCACAATTCCAAATTGATAGTTTTGTAAGTTTATGACAGATTTAGTTAAATGAATGAATTATTTTCTCTGTTTAACAGAGTGGTGCCCCATCTAGAGGTAATTGAGTGTAAATCAAGTCATATCTTTTAATATAATTAATAATAATTTGTGATAATAACGTGCTAACATTTAATTTTTATTCATTATTTTCTTTGCAATACATTGTGCGCATAATGTTTAATAATGTTGAATATTCTTTAATAAAGTTTTTTCTTTGAGAACCTCCTTGGAATCTTCGCAGAGTCATTTTGGTGCAAAATCCGCAAATTAAAAGTCTATTTTAATTTCAGTCTGTGTATCAGTTAACGTTGAATTTTTTTGCTCTAAAATATTTTTTTGTAGAAATCCCCAGAGTCCCGTATCGCTCAGTTGGTTGTCTCAGCTGTGAGCGTCTTCAGGTGCAGAAGAAGAATGAAAATAATTAATTAACTCTATAATTAACCCATTAAAACCGGGGGCTATTATTATTGTTATTCTACCATCAAAGCCGGGAAAGCGGATACGTCGTTTTGTAGTATTTGTAGTTTTTTCCACCTATTTTCGGTCTCAATGAAATTCATCAGAATACATGTGGGAGTGTCCCAATGCATCATGGGACTTTTCCAGAACTTTGAAATAATGGTGAAGACGACTATAGCGGAGGGAGCTCAGATATAACAGCTATAAGCTCTCAAATACTTCTTGAATTTCATTTCTATAAAAATCTATTATTTAGTAGGAAGAGTTGACACTTCTGTTGAATTTACAGAAAAAACTTCAGGTTTTAGGGGCTGATTTTAAAATCACCAATCAGAGGTTTTACAGGCAGTTTTTACAGCCGTTTTAGGCCTCAATGGGTTAAACAGTTTTTTTCTCCTTTCAGAGCAGCAGCAGGAGGATTACCCACAATCCTTTGTGGGCGACGCGTCCGAGCAGCTGCTGTACAACGAGGTGGAGGTGAAGTTGGAGGACGTGGAGGTGAAGCCGGAGGAGGACGAGGTGGAGGTGACGGTGGAGGATGAAGACGAGGATCAGGATCCAGATGTTGGCGCTCGTTGGAGCAGCGGAGCGGCACACGGCGAGCCGAGAGCCGGGGCTGATGGGAAAACCAAGAGGGAGTATCAGTGCGACGAGTGTCTGAAGAGCTTCGACCGGCCGTGTCGCCTGAGCGTCCACCGGAGGACTCACACGGGGGAGAAACCCTTCGAGTGCCCCGACTGCGACAAGCGCTTCAAGAGTAAATCCATCCTGTCGGCGCACCTGAAGACTCACGGCGCCGCGCGGCCGTTCTGCTGCGACGAGTGCGGGAAGTGTTTCCTGCATCGGCGAGCGCTGGAGGAGCACCAGAGGACTCACACCGGAGAGAAACCCTTCGACTGTCCCCACTGCGGCCAGAGCTTCTCCGCCAAGGGCCACCTGAAGCGCCACGAGCTGACGCACAGCGGCGAGCGCCCGCACCTGTGCGTCGAGTGCGGCAAGTGCTACACGAGGAAGGAGCACCTGAGCAGCCACATGCGCGTGCACAGCGGCGAGCGTCCTTTCAGCTGCGTGGACTGCGGACGCAGCTACAGAGAGCGAGGACGCCTGCAGCTGCACCTGAGGACGCACACGGGCGGCGGCAAGCGCCACACCTGCTCGCTGTGCGGCGCGGCGATGGGCTCGGCCAGCCACCTGCACAGACACATGCAGGTGCACAGCGGCGAGTGGACGCACCGCTGCCTGGACTGCGGTCGCGGCTTCAGCCGGAAGGACAAGATGATGGAGCACATGAGGATCCACACCGGGGAGAAACCGTACCAGTGTCCTCGCTGCCCGCTGAGATTCAGGTGGCGGGCGGCGCTCAACGCTCACACGCAGAAACACGCCGAGGACGAGGTGCAGGAAAGCCCCGGAGACACTTGACGTAAACTAAATATTAAATATATAAAAAGGGGCTACACGGTGGTGTAGTGGTTAGGTTCTCGCCTCACAGCTAGAGGGTCGCCGGTTCGCCTCCCGCCTGCGGCTCTTCTGTGTGGAGTTTGCATGTTCTCCCCGTGTCAGCGTGGGTTCCCACCGGGTACTCCGGCTTCCCACAGTCCAAAAACATGCACTTAGGTTCAATTGGGGACTCTAAATTGCCCGTAGGTGTGAATGAGAGTGAGATTGTCTGTCTCTATGTGTCAGCCCTGCGATAGTCTGGCGTCCTGTCCAGGGTGTACCCCGCCTCTCGCCCAATGACATATTACACAAAACACAACAAACTGAGAAAACATCTTCATCAATCTGACAACACAAGAACAAAATTTAGAAAACAAAGACCACAACACAGCAGAAGTGTTTCCAGAGGACACTTAAAAGTGATGCACACGTCTGGGCACACTGGTAAATTATCACGATATTTCAAGATAATTATAATTTAATGTTATAACGTGATATATAGCGTTAGCCTGCTAGCTCGTATCAATTACATTGCAGTTAAACAAATCAAATAAATGAATCAAACACGCTTTGGTTGGTCTCTCTCAACGGCACAGAGTTGGTCTGGGTCATGCTAGCCCGCTAACGTTAGCATGCTATCGATCGGCCGCTAACGTTAGCACGCTATCGATTGGCCGCTAACGTTAGCACGCTATCGATCGGCCACTAACATTAGCACACTATCGATTGGCCGCTAACGTTAGCACGCTATCGATTGGCCGCTAACGTTAGCACGCTATCGATTGGCCGCTAACGTTAGCACGCTATCGATTGGCCGCTAACGTTAGCACGCTATTGATCGGCCGCTAACATTAGCACGCTATCGATCGGCTGCTAACATTAGCACGCTATGATGATGATTTAAAATAAAACAATAATTGTTGTTTCGGCGTCTGAGATTCTCACTAACTTCACTTAATCACGCTAATAAATTCACATACATATATATTTAAGCTTTTGTAAATGTGGCGATGTGTTTATTTAATGATTAAAATATATTATTTTATTTTATAAGCTCTATATTTTAAATTTTCTTTCTCCCAAAAATGTAAACTTTGTAATTAGTTCCATATATCGGACATGCTTTCAGAAAAAAAAGAAAAATGTGTTATTTTATTTTATCAGCTGTTTTTTTCTTACTGAAACGTTTGTAGCTGATGATGCGTTCAAGGACCATCAGAAAGTACATACTCTGATTTTACTGTTTCTTTCTACGATGAAGCTGGATAATATTTCTGTTTATTTATTTATTCATCAGCTTGTTTCCGTGACGACGGTTCTGTGAACTAAAGAAGTTTAACACCAACATTCTTTATTAAAAGTCATTTTACGTCAAATCGATGTAATAAATTATTAATAAAGTCTCAGAATCCTGAAATAAAACTGAACACGAACACAATTTTGTTTTTTTATTAATCAGCTGTTTTTATTATTTAAGTTCTAATGAAATGGAGACAAAAAATATTTCAAAACAGACATTTTTTATTTATTATTGTCATTATTTAAAATGTGGGAGGAAACTCCTCCTCCTCTCCTCCTCCTTCTACTCTATAGCTCCCTCCTTCTCCTCCTCTGCTCCTCCTCCTCTCCTCCCCCTCTCCTCCTCCTGCTCCTCCTCATGCTCCTCCTCCTCCTCTACAGCCTCCTCCTCCCCCTCTGCTCCTCCTGCTTCTCCTCCTGCTCCTCCTCCTCTACAGTCTCCTCCTCTCCCGCTTCTCCTCCTGCTCCTCCTCCTCCTCTACAGCCCCCTCCTCCCCCTCTGCTCCTCCTGCTTCTCCTCCTCTACAGTCTCCTCCCCTGCTCCTCCTCCTGCTCCTCCTCCTCCTCTACAGCCCCCTCCTCCCCCTCTGCTCCTCCTCCTCTCCTCCTCCCATCCTGCTGAACTTCTCCAGCAGCGCCTCCTGGTTGAATCCTCCTTCCAGAGGAGATCCGTCCACCAGACTGTTCATCGGTGGTGGTGGCGGCGCCCGGCGCCACGACTCCTCCTCCTCCTCCTCCAGGCTCCCGTAGCCGTCGGCGCCCAGCTGCAGCCGGCGGCGGTGGTGGAGGACGGAGGAGGAGGAGGAGGTGATGGTGTCGTCAGAGAGGAGGCGTGAGAGGAGGAGGAGCAGCCGGCGGCGGGAGGCTCCAGCGTTGGTCAGGTCAAAGGCCAGGATGTCCTTATATGGGCAGCTGATAGAGGAGAAGCAGAGGGCGGGGCTCCGGCTGGTCAGGAGGGCGTGGCTTATCTGGAGACGTGATGTCATCATTCAGTTTCCATGACAACAACTCAGACTCAAAACGAGTTGTTTTTCATTAATGAATTAGTGAAACATTTAACTGAAAGCAAACTGATTCATATCTGTCACTCACATGGGTAAAAAAATGAAAAAAACTAATTAAAAAATGTGTTATATTAACAAAGAAAAGTCAGATATTTTCTGAGATTAAAATCATGAATTTAGCTTGTCAGAAAAAATCATTAAAGTCGTAAATTTACGAGAAAAAGTCAGAAAATTTACAAAATAAATAACGTGAGATTGAGCCTTTGCAGAAGATCAGATATTCAGTCATAAATTTCATTAAAAAATTCTGATATTTTCTAAGATTAAAGTTGTAAATTCACAAGTAAAGAAACTCTTTGAGATTAAAGGTCATAAATTTACGATAAAAGTGAGATTAAAATCGTGAATTTAGCTTGTAATAAAAAAAATCTGATTAAAGTCGTAAAATTACGGGAAAAAGTCAGAAAATGTGAATTCATTTTACAAGGTCAGCTTTTCTCTCAGATTTCAGTCATACATTTCATACATTTATTTTAGATATTTTCTGAGATTAAAGTTGTAAATTCACGTAAAAGTAAAGTATAAAAACGCGTACTCTTTGACATAAAGGTCGTACATTTACGATAAAAATGAGATTAAATTGTGAATTAAGCTTGTCAGAAACAATCTGATTAAAGTCGTAAATTAACGAGAAAAAATCAGAAAATGTCTGAGATTAAAGTTGTGTATTTAGGTGAAAAAGTCAGATTTTAGACTAAAACTAGAACTAAACAGTTTTTTAATAATATCTTTCTAATAATATGTGAGATTAAAGGGTTAGTGTCCGACCTGGAGTCGGTGCTGGGGGCGGGAGCTGTAGACCGCCAGCTGCCTCACGGGCTCCTCTGATTGGTCGCTGAAGGAGGTTGTCATGGCGACCACGGCGTCCAGCCTGTGTGATTGACAGGCGGCGCTGAGCTCCTGCTGCAGACTCGTCCGGAGGAGAAACTCCTGCAGGAGGAGACGCGTCAGCACAGGGAACTACAACTCCCAGCATGCACCACTGTCACCACTGCTCTACAGAGAGAGTCTGTAAAACATCTTTTATTATTATTATTATTATTATTATTATTATATAACTAAAGTTAAAATCAGGAGAAAATATTGCAGAATTATTATTATTATTATTATTATTATTATTTTTCGCTGATTAATATTTATTGATTTGTTTATTTTAGGAGAATTGGTCCAATCACGTCACACCACACTGACTGAGCTCATCAATATTAATAATTAATGTCAATTTTTGATTTATTTACCTTTGCATTAAATGCCATATTTATTTTCTTCCATTTTGACCTTTTATTAAATGTAGTTGTGTTTTGCACTTTTAACATTTTTTATTTTATTACATTTTAAATTAATCTAGCCTTTAAAATACATAATAAATACATTTACATTTTACATTTGTAAATTATTTAAAAAAAATGTACAAACAAACAGGAAAATTTAATAGGAAAGTAAATAATTAGGGAAATCAATACAAAGGTAGAAGGAAATAAAGACAATATATTATTATATTAATTATAATATTAATTAATTCTTATTATTAATTCCTGTTTTATTTTTTCTATAATTTTTTGCTGATTTTATGTAATATTTATTGATTTTAGCACAATTGGTCCAATCACGTCACTCTCACTGAGCTCATAAATATTTTAAAAATTAATTAATATTAATATATATATAAATATATATTTATTTATTTTACGTTGAGGCTCATGTAAACGTTGCTGACAGCGATTCTCGTCTCGCCTCCGACAGCCACCGACACCAAGTCCTGCAGCAGGATCTGCTCTGTGGAGAGACCTCACACACACACACACACACACACACACACACACACACACACACACACACAGACACACACACACACACACACACACCTCTAAATATTGTGCATAGATTTTGTTTTACTTTGCCTTGTTATTAATAATTGCTTTTTGGAATACACATGCTGTCCATTTAATGTTGTACATGTATGATTGATGCGAACCTCTTCTATGGGAAGAACTCTGAATTCCTTCAACCATTACTAAATATTATTATCGCAATTTGGTCATAATTATGTAAATTATTAATCAGAATTCCAATTTGATATCTGTCCATTTAATGTTGTACATGTATAAGTGATGCCAGCCTCTTCTATGCAAAGAACTCCAAATTCCTTCCTGAGTCATGTGATCACCTGACAGGTCAAACTTGGCAGCGTGCAGCGCGGCGTGCAGAGCGCCCTCCGGTGGCAGGTCAGGAAACTGAGTCTGCAGCAGCCGGATCACCTGTCTGTCCCTGACCGTCCTACCCACACTGTCCACCATCACACCTGCAGGAGGACACAGGAGACATTCACACCTGCAGGAGGACACAGGAGACATTCACACCTGCAGGAGGACACACGGGAGACATTCACACCTGCAGGAGGACACACAGGAGACATTCACACCTGCAGGAGGACACAGGAGACATGCATACCTGCAGGAGGACACAGGAGACATTCACACCTGCAGGAGGACAGAGGAGACATTCACACCTGCAGGAGGACACAGGAGACATTCACACCTGCAGGAGGACACAGGAGACATTCACACCTGCAGGAGGACACAGGAGACATTCACACCTGCAGGAGGACAGAGGAGACATTCACACCTGCAGGAGGACACAGGAGACATTCACACCTGCAGGAGGACACAGGAGACATTCACACCTGCAGTAGGACACACAGGAGACATTCACACCTGCAGGAGGACACAGGAGACCTTCACACCTGCAGGAGGACACACAGGAGACATTCACACCTGCAGGAGGACACACAGGAGACATTCACACCTGCAGGAGGACACACAGGAGACATTCACACCTGCAGGAGGACACACAGGAGACATTCACACCTGCAGGAGGACACACAGGAGACATTCACACCTGCAGGAGGACACAGGAGACATTCACACCTGCAGGAGGACACACAGGAGACATTCACACCTGCAGGAGGACACACAGGAGACATTCACACCTGTAGGAGGACACAGGAGACCTTCACACCTGCAGGAGGACACACAGGAGACATTCACACCTGCAGGAGGACACACAGGAGACATTCACACCTGCAGGAGGACACACAGGAGACATTCACACCTGCAGGAGGACACACAGGAGACATTCACACCTGCAGGAGGACACAGGAGACATTCACACCTGCAGGAGGACACAGGAGACATTCACACCTGCAGGAGGACACAGGAGACATTCACACCTGCAGGAGGACACACAGGAGACATTCACACCTGCAGGAGGACACATGTGTCTCACCGTACAGCAGCAGGGCGAGCTGTCTGTCCAGGATCTCCGGCGCTCTGGACAGAATCCGCTCCGTTACCAGGGTAACGCAGGATGCCACCGTCTCCACGTGGTCGATGACGTCCACCGCCGCCGCCTGCAGGACGGCGTCCCCGCTGAGGGACAGGAGACAACGCTTCACATCAACAGGACGGACATGTCAGCGTCCTGATCGTGTCGTTATCGCGGCGGCGTGTCGTACCTCTGGGCGTCCACCAGCGTCAGCGCCAGCCTCCCGTCGCCGTGGAGACGGTGCAGGTCCACCTCGTCCCTGAACACCAGCGTCTCCGTGGCGACGCCGGACTCCGTCAGCAGCAGGACGGCGTCGCGGCGCAGCGGGAACAGCGAGCGAGGAACGTTCAGAACCGGAAGAACCAGAGAAGCACCGCGAAGACCAGACGAAGACTAAAGACACAGAGTTCATCAACCACCTGCCCAATCTGTTCTACTTCCTGTCAGCACCTGCCCAATCTGTTCTACTTCCTGTCACCACCTGCCCAATCTGTTCTACTTCCTGTCAGCACCTGCCCAATCTGTTCTACTTCCTGTCAGCACCTGCCCAATCTGTTCTACTTCCTGTCAGCACCTGCCCAATCTGTTCTACATCCTGTCACCACCACCAGGAAGTAGAACAGATCGGGCAGGTGGTGACAGGAAGTAGAACAGATTGGGCAGGTGCTGACAGGAAGTAGAACAGATCGGGCAGGTGCTGACAGGAAGTAGAAAACAGATCAGGCAGCTCTTACCCTGGACAGGAAGTAGGCCATCGCCAGAGACGACACGA